>NC_084625.1:24042480-24342480 GCF_033978795.1 Nerophis ophidion | reverse complement strand
TTAAATAACATAGTAAATATATTACAAACTTCAGTTTTAGTAGTAAGTAAGCAAACAGGCTACAGAGGTCTTAACTTATACAGCAACATATTGTGTCATTTCCCATTGTATTATTTTGTCAAAAGTATGAGGGACAAGCGGTAGAAAATGGATAAGTAATTTATTTATTCATTTACTTCTAAGATCTGGTTATTATCTGTTTTAAAATGTTATAGCTACACTTATGTTAAAATGTAAGCAGCACTATTTGTTCTGTTGTTTTATACTTTACATTAGTTTTGGGTAGGGGTGTAACGGTACGTGGATTTGTATTGAACCGTTTCGGTACGGGGGTTCCGGTTCAGTGCGGATGAGTACCGAAGGAGTTCCACACGAACATATGAAATAGACGCCTATGCTTAAGTCTTAACAAGCTGCTCCGCTCCGTTCTGCCTTTGTCTCCTGCACAGCACCCTGCATTGTCTCACCCACACAACCATCTGATTGGTTACAACCGTAGCGGTAAAAGCCAATCAGCAATGCGTATTCAGAGCGCATCTAGTCAGCGCTTCAGCATCGAGCAGATAGGTGAGCAACGGACTCTCCCCAGATTATACTAAACACTTCCAAGTCAACTACTTTCTAAACATCACTATGAGCCCGTTGATCTTCTAGAAACAAACTGCAGCTCAACTCACTCGCAGTCCTGGCGTTAGGTGAAGGCTAGTTAGCTTTTAGCGTAACATTAGCTCATTTTGCGGCGTGTGCGTGTGTGTGTGTGTGTGTAACGGACAGTGTTGATTGAGGTGTGTTGAAACAGCAAAAAAGGACATTATGTTAAATGAAGAGTTTCTGTTCCAGATAGTGTATATAATAATGTAAGTGCATCATAAAGCCTACATGAACTCCATGGTGTTTAGGGATGAATAGTCCCTCCTATTGCTATTGTACTATTTTTTTCAGCGATAGTTACATTAATCATTAGTAAGGTAGCAGCCTAGTTTTGAATGGCAGGGTCCCTGCTATCACATGTTGATACAAATATAACATTTACATAATTAAAGTCAACTACAGGCTTCCCCAATGCTGTAATAAATTAAGCAAGATGAGTTGACTTGAAACTGTTTAATTTTACACTTTTTATATGTAGAAGAAAAGTTGTGTCATTTTATTTAATCTAAGCAACAACTTGAGGCAGTTTAATGTGGATTAACGTGGGCAGAATTATTATAGTGTTCCCAATGTTAAAAGGATCAAGCCATTGTTTACAGATTTGGTAAATAAATAACCAAAAAATGTATATTTTGTTGTTTTCTTACTGTACCGAAAATGAACCGAACCGTGACCTCTAAACCGAGGTACCTACCGAACCGAAATTTTTGTGTACCGTTACACCCCTAGTTTTGGGTGATACCACTAATCTGGGTATAGATCCGATACTAAGTAGTTGCAGGATCATACATTGGTCATAATTGAAGTCCTCATTTGTCCAGTATGTATTTCCTGAGTTGATAAAAATAATAAAAAAAAGGAAAAGATACTCTGTGGTGATAAACATTTTTTGATTTAATTATTGTAGTATAGACTAGATAAGGCTCCCGCACTTGATATTGTTACAATTGACATCTGTGTAGACCCACCTTTTTGTTTACATTCAGGAGCGCGAGCTTGCTGTTGGCGGTGAGCTATTGTATCCTTCTACTGTGAGTAGTGAAGCATGTTCAGCTATTCCTCATCCTGCAGGGATGACACTTGTAAGAAACGCAGTTTATTTATCGCCATGGTGGCGAGGATTAGTGATTTAGAAGTGGCTGAAACACCGCTTAAGCGTTTATAGCTCTGCCTTTATTATTGGGTTTAAAGACAAAATACGTCCATTTTGACTTCTCTGTCTTCACAATGTTTTTGCTTGCAAGAGGCGTGAGTTGACTAAAATGCCAGCATTGTCACCGCGGCGCACATCATGTCAATGAAAAAAATAAAAGAGTAAAGGTATTTTTCAAAACCAGGAAAGTACCGTTTTTGATTCATTAGCACCGCGACACTGCCGTACAACCCAGATACTGCCAAAAGTAATGTATTAACTCTTGTGAGTGATCATTGAAAGTTAACGTAATCATTATGTGTAAACAAGTAATCACGCAGAATATCTCGAGCGCACATGCTCTTTTTCCTTAAACGCAAATATTTACCTGAAAGGCGGCGCGTATTACTATCGTCTGGTCAGTGATCAGGTTAATGCAAATGCCAATGCAAAGATGAGTGATGAGACTCTGTGGCATATTTTGCTTCAAAATACACCCCAAAAGAATGTTCTATTTATGACAATCTAAGAAAACTGCGTTGTGTCAAAATATTGGGGTCTATTTTTTAAAGCAAGTATGTAATTTGCTTGAAAAATCATCCATCCATCCATTTTTTACCGCTTATCCCTTTCGGGGTCGCGGGAGGCTGGAGCCTAAACCAGCTGCACTTGGACAAATAGCAGGGTACATACACTCTGGACAAGTCACCTCCTCATCTCATCTCATTTCAGGTTTTACAAGTGGGATTAATCTGATTAAAAAAATAATTTGATAGCAATAATACAAACGTAAAAAAAATAAAATATATGTGTTCCTTACTGGATTTGCCTAAAAATGGATTTTTTTAATGCTCAACCCTCCTGCCACCTCTATACAGTTTCCATCCATCCATCCATTTTATACCGCTTATTCCCTTTTGGGGTCGCGGTGCCTATCTCAGCTACAATCGGGTGGAAGGCGGGCTGCACCCTGGACAAGTCGCCACTTCATCGCAGGGCCAACACAGATAGACACACTCTAGGGCCAATTTAGTGTTGCCAATCAACCTATCCCCAGGTGCATGTCTCCGGAGTACCTGGAGGGAACCCACGCATTCACAGGGAGAACATGCAAACTCCACACAGAAAGATCCCGAGCCTGGGATTGAACCCAGGACTGCAAAACCTTCGTATTGTGAGGCAAATGCAATAATTCCTCTTCCACCGTGAAGCCATGAAAATCAATTGATTTTGCCAATTTAAAGTCATTTTGGCCATTTTTTGGAAGCTTACAAAAACAAACTCCGCCCATATGATTGGCCACACCAAAGTTGAACCTCGTATGATAGACAGCTGGGCAGAGTTAAAATTTGAAAAGCTAAATTTTTGTCAGAAAATTTGATGACTCAATATTCAACAAAACACTCTAACAATGTTACAGTATTAAGTTAAAGTTAAAAAGTTAAAGCACCACTGATATTCACACACACACTAGGTGTGGTGAAATTACCTTCTGAATTTGACCCATTCCCTTATTCCACCACCTGGGAGGTGAGGGGAGCAGTGAGCAGAAGCGGTGGTCACGCCCGGGAATCATTTTGGTGATTTAACCCTTTTGTCTGTCTATCTGTGTGGGACCTGATTAGTTGGCGACTTGTCCGGGGTGTACACTGCCTTTCGGCTGAGTGCCGCTGGGATAGCCTCCAAACACCCTCATGACCCCGAAAGGGACAAGCGATAGAAAATGAATGAATGTATTATATCATAATAACGTGGGTCGAAGTGTCGTATCGCCAACTAGTGGCCACAGGAATTACTATTTCAAGGCTTTTTCTGTTGAGCGTAACATTATCGTAAGTCTGTTCAAGACAATGGGATCTTTCACAAACTCCCCAGGGTGTTATTGTTGGCGTCCAAAAGTAATTGTACATTTAGTGCTGCTCGCTACAATATGTCCCTGCTTCTTTGACACCAGACCTGTCTTTTTCATAAATACATGTGCAAGTGCATATTTAAGTGTGTTAGTTGTGCAAGCACTGGTGTTTAAGCATACTAATGTATAAGCAGTTCAAAGGACCTGCAGGGGAACATGTCTTTATTTGTGGTAGAATAAGAGGAACAGGGGGTAGTCAGCAGGGATAAGAGTAATTGCTGCTAAGAAGACTACAGCCCCTGTGGCCCAGCAGCGATCTTTGTGTTTATCATCAAGCTACACCAACATTTAGAAATGCGAAACAAATGCATGCAAGAGTTCATTAAACCTGGCAGGAGATTTCCAGATTCCTACCCTATCAATTCCGAGATTAACTCACAGTTATTTGAGACACACTACCCGAGTTGGACAAAATCTTATTAATGTTACTTCTGCGGGTAGCACTGGCAAAAAAGGCCCCAAGCAGCACTCTATCTATTGATTCAGTGAGACTTGATTACAATTAGAGATGTGCGATAATGGCTTTTTTTTGCCGATAACCGATATTCCCCAACTCTTAATTACTGATTACGATATCAACTTATACCGATATATACAGTCTTGGAATTAACACATTATGCCTAATTTTGTTGTGATGCCCCGCTGGATGCATTAAAAAATGTAACTTTACCATGAATTGATTAACGTAGACCCCGACTTAAATAAGTTGAAAAACTTATTTGGGTGTTACCATTTAGTGGTCAATTGTACGGAATATGTACTGTACTGTGCAATCTACTAATACAAGTTTCAATCAATCAATCAAAAACAAGGTTTTCCAAAATAAGAGAACAACTTGGCAGTGCCATATTTATTATTGAAGTCACAAAGTGCATGATTTTTTTTTAACATGCCTCAAAACAGCAGCTTGGAATTTCGGACATGCTCCCCCTGAGATAATCCTGGGACCCACTACAACTATGGGAAATACTATACTTTGACTTTCACAAAGTTTATTTTTTATTTTTTTCCAAACATACCTCAAAACAACAGCTACAAAAACAATGAAGGCACACAGCTTCAGTCCAGAGGATACTAGAGCATACTTGCCAACCTCAAGACCTCCATGAATTGATTAACGTGGACCCCGACTTAAACAAGTTGAAAAACTTATTCTGGTGTAACCTTTTAGTGGTCAATTGTACGGAATATGTACAATATGTGCAATCTACTAATATTTGTTGGTGTGGCACCGACCGGAGATGTTGACATGCAGAGTTTCAAGCACTCTTCATTCTCTAGCGAGTGACTTATCAAATCATGCTACAAATTAGCAGTGCAGCTATTTTTTGTGGCAAAGCTTTTGCCGCATACTTGACATATTACGGTTGTCTGTTCAACATCTCTCCGCTTGAAGCCAAACCACCGCCAGACGATGGACCACGTGCTGTTTTTCCTGGGAATTCATTCTTCTTCCTCCATTTGTTACCAGATTCGCACCTTCTTATGACGTTGCACGTGCGACAGTATGTGACATATGTAAGAAAGTGCGCTTGTTTTATGTCTCTGTGAGAAGGAGAGACAAGAAAGAGTGAGAAAAGCCTGTAGTGTAATGGCTGCAGCTAAAAGCAACTGCGTGAATACGTATACTCCAATATCACGATATAGTCATTTTTTATATCGCACAGAGATAAACTCACGATATATCGAGTATATTCGATATATCGCCCAGCCCTACTCTGACCTACCTCTCTTGTTTGAGCTGTACATTAAGAATATTACTAAAACAGCCTTTTTTCATCGCCATAATATTTTTTTAAAATCATCCTATTTTGGGGCAGCACGGTGTGAGAGGGGTTAGTGCGTCTGCCTCACAATAAGAAGGTCCTGAGTAGTCCTGGGTTCAAACCCGGGCTCGGGATCTTTCTGTGTGGAGTTTGCATGTTCTCCCCGTGAATGCGTGGGTTCCTTCCGGGTACTCCGGCTTCCTCCCACCTCCAAAGACATGCACCTGGGGATAGGTTGGTTGGCAACACTAAATTGGCCCTAGTGTGTGAATGTGAGTGTGAATGTGGTCTGTCTATCTGTGTTGGCCCTGCGATGACGTAACGACTTGTCCAGGGTGTAAACCGCCTTCCGCTCGATTGTAGCTGAGATAGGCACCAGCACCGCCCGCGACCCTAAAGAGAATAAGCGGTAGAAATGGATGGATGGATCCTATTTTGTCTACGAATGACGCTGAGATCATTATACATGCGTTTGATTCGTCTCGTCTTGATTACTGCAACATATAATTTTTGGGTCTGCCCATTTGCAGTATTAAAAGATTGCAGTTAGTACAAAATGTCACTGCTAGACTTTTGACCAAAACAAGAAAGTGAGATCCTAATACGCCTATACTGGCCCACCTGCAATGGCTGCCGGTACATTTAAGGCACAATTTTACGTTTTTTTTTTTTTACAGTCCAGCACCATCTTATCCTGCTGATTGTATTGTGGAGTATGGTCCGTTCAGAGCCCTAAAAGAGTCTGCAGACTCCAGCTCCAAGATGCGACCTCAATAGAAGACTTAAAGTCCAGGCTGTCATGCCTGCTAATCTGGTTTTATGTTTGATCATGTTTTGTTTTGTTTTTGGACTCTTGCTTCACGTTTTGCATTTCCTAGTTTTGTTTGTTTCCATGCCAACCCATTGATTTTCACCTTGCCATCCTAGTCACGCCCCATCCCTCAGCTCTCACACCTGTTTCTCATTACCACTGCTACTATTTAAGGGTTTTACTTTCTGTCCATCAGTCTGGGATTTTTGCATTCTGCCTCATGCCTTCATGCACCCTCGATTACCTTGCTATCCATGCCCCTTGTACCGTTCACAGTAAGTGTTTTTGTGTTAGTTATTCATAGTTCTGCCACAGTGCAAGTTTAAGTTTAGTTCATTGTCTTTCATGCCATCGAGCAGTTGTTTTGTTTTCCTGTTTGTATTTTTGTAGCCAAGTTTTGTACCTCTTTGTGAGCGCCCTTAGTTTGTTTATTTTTGTATTTAGTATTCCAAATAAACCATGTACTCACAGTCACGTCCGGCTCGTACCGTATTCTCCTTGCATCGAAGAAGCAAAAATAACCACAGTCCAGTCTTGACACAGGCTTAAAACTCATTTACTCATTTATTGTGCGGTAAACCAGTACTAATAAAGTACCGCAGTACTAATGATTTAAAAACGGTACTATACTGAAAAACACCAAATACTTTTTTTTCCGGACATGACGATGCGCCATTGTCACCTTGCGCATGTTAGGCGACTCAGGTTATTTTCAAACAGAAACAGCATGGGGATAGAAAAGGGAAAATGGACGCATTTTGCCTTAAAAACTAACGGTAAAGTAAATAATAAATGGGTTGTACCTGTATAGCGCTTTTCTACCTTCAAGGTACTCAAAGCGCTTTGACACTACTTCCACATTTACCCATTCACACACACATTCACACACTGATGGAGGGAGCTGCCATGCAAGGCACTAACCAGCCCCCATCAGGAGCAAGGGTGAAGTGTCTTGCTCAGGACACAACGGACATGACGAGGTTGGTACTAGGGGAGGAATGAACCAGGGACCCTTTGGTTGCGCACGGCTACTCTACCACTGCGCCACGCTGTCCCAAATTCGAAGCTATAAACACTATAAACACTACCGACTGTGGATGGACGTTCTTCGCTTGTTAGCTAACGGTAAACAGAAGTAAGCGCTAAGCGCCGCTTGCAGAGCAGCTTGGCACTTACTTTTGCTTACCGTTAGCTAAAAAAAACCAAACAATTTTTTTTTTTTTTCCGGCTTTTGACTCGCTCGACCGCTCATAAAAGCAATGGGACTCTGTCTGTGAATGGAGCATGTAGTTACATATTATATAAATATGTAAATATTATATAAATATGTATATAAATATGTACATAAAGTGTTGTAATTATATTCCAACTCCGCGTTCTTGGTCATCGCCGCCGCCGCTGCCGCCCCCAGCCCCACTTATCTGCACTGTCCCCTTATCCTGCCTGGAGAGGATACCAGGTGGCCACAGATAATTTCTGGAGAGGTACCAGTCAGGATGAAGTGCTGGCTGACCGGAGTTGTGACCTGAAGTGGATCACTCTTTAATGCACAGCTGCAGACGTCTCTGTGTAGCTGACCTGGAAAAAGACCCCTCTATGATCTGTTGGCTTCCCGATGGACTGAACTCAATTTATTAATTATACCCACTCCACATCCATTGCAGCTGGTCACCCTAGAAGGAGGTCCATACATCGACGGACCCTTCTCAAGGTTTCTTATTTTTCTCCCATTTGGGAAATTTTTCTTTGCTGGGTGTGTGTTTAGATCAGGGGATGTCGTCGTGAATTTGTGAAGCACTTGTGATTAAGGGGTATATAAATACATTTTGATTGAATGATGTGCTCACCTGCATGCAAATAACTTCAACAGATAGGATTGCTGCCATAGTCCCTGCGTCTAACACCCTCCCACCCCTGGAGTCTCCTGATAACATCATCCATCTGAGTTCGGAAGCTAGGGTAGACTGGGAAAGATGGAGTACCAACGTTGGCACATGCGTGCATCTGCTTTCCTGAAATTTCCTCGGAATAGAAATGACTCTGCCACCACCTCACAGATACAACCCGTAAAACCTCAGGAGTAAGGAATAAAACGGAAAAACTCTAACACACACACACACACACACACATACACATACACACACACACACACACACACACACACACACACACACACTGGTTATGATTTGGAAGTTATATATATCATCAACAGGTTCACTATATATATATATATATATATATATACATATATATATATATATATATAATCAAAATAACATATATATTATCAAAAGGTTCAATATATATATATATATATATATATATATATATATATATATATATATATATATATATATATATACATATATATATATATATATATATATATATATATATACATATATATATATATATATATATATATATATATATATATATATATATATATATATATATCATCAAAAGGTTCAGAAAATCTGGAGAAATCACTCCACGTAAGCGGCATGGCCGGTAACCAACATTGAATGACCGTGACCTTCGATCACTCAGACGGCACTGTAATCAATCTCAAAAGTATATCACCACATGGGCTCAGGAACACTTCAGAAAACCACTATCACTAAATACAGTTGGTCGCTACATCTGTAAGTGCAAGTTAAAAGTCTACTATGCAAAGCGAAAGCCATTTATCAACAACATCCAGAAACGCCGCCTGCATCTAAGATGGACTGATGCAAAGTGGAAAAGTGTTCTGTGGTCTGACGAGTCCACATTTCAAATTGCTTTTGGAAACAGTTGGACGTTGTGTCCTCCGGAGCAAAGAGGAAAAGAATCATCAAGACTGTTATAGGCGCAAGGTTCAAAAGCTAGCATCTGTGATGGTATGGGGGTGCGGTATGAGGTAAAATGGCCACTGCCCAGTTAGCTCATACACGTCTCTAAATCTCTGGATTGATGAAGTAATGTGCTGATCCCTGGGGAAAAAGAGTTAATATAGTTCATGGGGACCACATTTAAATAATTTTGCATAATTCACACAAATTTGTACGTGACTACTGAGGACCATTTAAAAAAAAAAGTTCATATTAAATATGGGCCAAAGCTTAAAAATCTCTTAGGCATCTTCAGAATGGATCTGACTATCATTTAAAAAGGTTTCCCATTAGGGGACCTGTTTTTTTGTCCCATACCGTCAGAAGTCCCCTAAAGGTGACTGTGTAAACAGAGCGATGTCCCCATTAAGTATAAGCATTGCCAAAACACACACACCCACGCACGCACGCACGCACACACACACACACACACACACACACACACACACACACACACACACCTCACATCATCTTTTACAAAACCCTCGCTGTCAAAATCGAAAGAGAATTTTCTCTGCCAAACTCAAGCACACTTTGCTCCATCATGAGACGTCTCAGCGCAGGAGATGAACAAAAAAAAAAAAGTAGCTTTAACTTTCTTTCTTCTGTGATCCAAGGCCTTTACCGGTGAGCTGCCAGAGGATGGAGAAGGATTTTAACGTAAAAAAGAAGAAGCTTCAGGGGTCCTTTAAGGGGATATTCAGTCTTAAGAGATTACCATGATGAATTCCAGCCATGTGTGATAATGTGACATTGTAGGAGTATTGTGTTGACAGCCATACTAACTTTGATGCACATTTTAACTAAATCCATGACGGAAAAGTTACCTTTCCAAAAAATATTAATCGAACTTGAAGAGAGACTGTTAAAAGAAATGTCATGTTGTAATTAACAGTCTTTTCATGACCACTAGGAGGCATGAGAACCAGCCTCTTATGATTTTGCATGACAGGGCTATTTTATTTTTTAACAATTTTTTTCATCCAGACAAAATAAATACTGAATAGTCAAGTCAATCAAAGCCGACCTTTCCCTCGATTTGTTTTACAAAGTTTAACATTTAGTTGTTATAAATAGCTGCGATGAAGTGGCGACTTGTCCAGGGTGGACCTCGCCTTCCGCCCGATTGTAGCTGAGATAGGCACCAGCACCCCCCCCCCCGACCACAAAGGGAATAAGCGGTAGAAATGGATGGATGGATGTTTTAAATCAGGGGTGCTCACACTTTTTCTGCAGGCGAGCTACTTTTCAATAGACCAAATCGAGGAGATCTACCTCATTCATATTTATAATTTATATTTATTTATTTATGAAAGGGACATTTTTGTTAACAAGTTAATGGTGTTTAATGTTAAGCATGTTTAACACATATAGATTCCTTTCTTTCATGAAGACAAGAATATAAGTATGGTAAATTACTGATGAAACTGATGACTTGCATTGATTGGAATCAGACAGTGGTGCTGATAACGTCCGCATTTTCTAATGGAGGAGAAAAAAGTCCTCCTTTCTGTCCAATACCACATGAAAGTGGTTAGATTTGGCATCTCATTTGCCCAACTTGCATACTCCTTTTTAAACACTTTGTTATGAGAGTAGCATATGTGTGTGTGGCCCGCAGCAGGTGAGTGACGTCACTGAGTGTGTGAGCGAGCGAGGAGAGGGAGCGGTCGCTGAGGGCGGGGGAGAAATACATTGGCATCAAACTCCGTAGCTTGCTAGCTTGTGCAGTCGGTCTTTAGAGATTGAGAGCAGGTACGGCCCAAGAGTCTGTTGAAATAAAAAGGGTGTCTCTCCGTCCTGTAAGTGATTTTTTTCTTAATAACGTGCTCGCAGCAGCCAGCGTCATCTCACAAGATCCTCGGGTGCTGAGAATGTCAAACAACTGGCGAAAGTTAAGTCTTGGTGAAGATTGATGATTGCTCATTTTTATGTGTTTTTTTTTTTTATGCCTGGTTTGAGATCGACCGGTAGCTCGAGATGGACGTAATGCCCACCCCTGTTTTAAATAGACAATTATTTGTTACATACTGTTCTCTTAAACCACAATTGGTTAAAGGCCAGCACTGTGATTGATGTTTTATTTATTCTATATTCCCTGAAGCAAAATAAAATAAAAAAAGCAACAACTATAATGTTCAAGACTTATTGCTCAGAAAGGTGATCTTACTGTTTTTTGATGTTATAACTTCAGCACTTGATATAGACTTGATGTTTTATTTTGGTAAATAAAACAGTTCAATTCAGTTTAACTTTATAAAGCCATTTTTTGTATATGTCTCCATTAGGTTAGTCCAAAAAAAATTGTTAACTCATGTGAATAATCACAAAAAAGCATTGCATTAATAATGTAGACAAATATGCAATTTATATTGACTGCACATGCTCTTTCATCTTAACCACAGATGGATACCTGAAAGGCGGCGTGAGTTGTTATGCAAAGATGAGTGATGAGATTCCAACCATGTCCTCACGGGCAAATTTCACTTCAAAATACATGATGACTGAACTTTAATTAAATCTGTTTCCAAGTTTTGAGCAAATAAATGATGGCATTCAAGTGAAACATTATACAAAAATATAAGTATTTGTATCCAAATATTGGGAGTCTTTTTTTTAAGTTTATAGAAATAATGCCAGCGAGAAGTAACCTGTGATTAATCATGATTAACACAAAATTCAAAAGTGTGATTAATCTGACACTTCATTTGACACCTGTAATATGTATATTAATAATAAGAATATACTTTGTACATTTGAATATAAAATATCCCAATTAGAGGGATTTTCTCAGCATTATTAACTGAGATTAAAATAGACTAATCAATCATGATCAAAATTATTTAATCGTTCAATTTCTTTATTGTTTCACAGCACTAATAAAAAAACACAAAATATGTGTTGGACGCTGGTTTTCATAAGGTTTAGAGAGGTTTAGTGGCAGGTAATGATATGTAACACATTATCCAGCATTATAGTCCTCAAGTAATTTATTTCTATAGGATTGCTATCTTGACAAAAGCAATAAATACATTACATATAAGATAATTCAAAAAATACAAACAAAAACTAGACTGAAATATTGATATTAATACAAACCCTGTTTCCATATGAGTTGGGAAATTGTGTTAGATGTAATTATAAATGGAATACAATGATTTGCAAATCCTTTTCAACCCATATTCAGTTGAATGCACTCCAAAGATAAAATATTTGATGTTCAAACTCATAAACTTTATTTTTTTTTGCAAATAATAATTAACTTAGAATTTCATGGCTGCAACACGTGCCTAAGTAGTTGGGAAAGGGCATGTTCACCACTGTGTTACATCACCTTTTCTTTTAACAACACTCAAATGTTTGGGAACTGAGGAAACTAATTGTGGAAACTTTGAAAGTGGAATTCTTTCCCATTCTTGTTTTATGTAGAGCTTCAGTCATTCAACAGTCTGGGGTCTGCGCTGTTGTATTTTACACTTCATAATGCGCCACACATTTTCGATGGGAGGCATGTCTGGACTGCAGACGAGCCAGGAAAGTACCCGCACTCTTTTACTTTGAAGCCACGCTGTTCTAACACGTGGCTTGTCATTGTTTTGCTAAAATAAGCAGGGGCGTCCATGATAACGTTCCATGGATGACAACATATGTTGCTCCAAAACCTGTATGGACCATTCAGCATTAATGTTGCCTTCACAGATGTGTAAGTTACCCCTGCCTTGGGAACTAATACACCCCCATACCATCACAGATGCTGGTTTTTGAACTTTGCGCCTATAAAAATCTGGATGGTTATTTTCCTCTTTCTTACGGAGGACACCGGGTCCACAGTTTCCAAATATAATTTGAAATGTGGACTCGTCAGACCACAGAACACTTTTACACTTTGCATCAGTCCATCTTAGATGAGCTCGGGCCCAGAGAAGCCGGCGGCATATCTGGATGTTGTTGATAAATGGCTTTCGACTTGCATAGTAGAGTTTTAACTTGCACTTAAAGATGTAGCGACCAACTGTAGTTACTGACAGTGGCTTTATGAAGTGTTCCTGAGCCCATGTGGTGATATCCATTATACACTGATGTCGGTTTTTGATGCAGTACCGCCTGAGGGGTCAAAGGTCCGTAATGTCATGGCTTAGGTGCAGTGATTTCTCCAGATTCTCTGAACCTTTTGATTATTTTACGGACCGTAGATGGTAAAATCCCTAAATTCCTTGCAAAAGCTTGCTGAGAAATGTTGTTCTAAAACTGTTCAACAATTTGCTTACAAATTGGTGACCCTCAACCCATCCTTGTTTGTGAACTACTTAGCATTTCATGGAAGCTGCTTTTATACCCAATCATGGCACCCACCTGTTCCTAATTAGCCTGCACACCTGTGGGATGTTCCAAATAAATGTTTGATGAGCATTCCTCAGCTTAATCAGTATTTATTGCCACCTTTCCCAACTCCTTTGTCACAAGTTGCTGGCATCAAATTCTAAAGTTAATGATTATTCGCACAAAAAAATGTTTATCAGTTTGAACATCAAATATGTTGTCTTTGTAGCATATTCAACTGAATATGGGTTGAAAATGATTTGCAAATCATTGTATTCCGTTTATATTTACATCTAACACAATTCCCCAACTCATTTGGAAACGGGGTTTGTAAATCAATGTATCAATGTTTGCTTATCCATCCATTTTCTACCGCTTTTCCCTTACAGAGTCGCAGGAGTGCTGGAGCTTATCACAGCTGCACACGGGCGGAAGGCAGCGTACACCCTGGACAAGTCGCTACCTCATCAATCAATCAATGTTTATTTATATAGCTCTAAACCACAAAGTGCCTTAAAGGGCTGCACAAGCCACAAAGACATTCTCGGTTCAGATCCCACATAAGGACAAGGAAAAACTCACAACCCAGTGGGATGTCAATGTGAATGACTATGAGAAACCTTGGAGAGGTTGAAAGTCCAGTCCATAGTGGATCTAACATCATAGTGAGACTCCAGTCCATAGTGGATCTAGCATAATAGTGAGAGTCCAGTGAGAGTCATCGCAGGGTCAACACACATAGAAAACATTCACACTCACATTCAGACATATGTAGTGCCCTTAATCACAAATGTCACAAAGCTACAATGACATCCTCGGCTCAGATCAATTTACACAACCCCCCACCGCCCCCAACAACCCCACCCCCCTGGGTGACCGGAGCAATGGATGCCGAGTGGATACGGTTAATAATGTGAGAGTCCAGTTCATATTGGGGTCATGCCTGTGTCCGTGTTTTTGCTATATGTATTTTTTTAATCATGTTATGATATATATATATATATATATATATATATATATATATATATATATATATATATATATATATTAGGGGTGGGCAAATTAATGCGTTAATTACGAGTTAACTCATCAATCTATTAACGCCCACAATTATTTTATCACACATTTGCGTATGTTGTCTACATACTTTTATTTTGTTAACGCCTTTTCTTAAAAAGATGGCGTCGCCCGGATGGGCTTCGGGGTTGAGGGGCTCTTGGTAAATATGGAATATTTGGCAAAAATACCGGACAATTCTGCAAATTTCATGGCTGGCTTACAGTGTAGACACTCCGGGATCACTTACGACCGCCAGACAATTCTGGATGTGGATAGATCGGGCCGTTATGGACTGAATGACGCGTGCTTGCTAGACCGGCTAGCTAGCATGGGAATACTTTGCCGGCTACATCCAGCGGCCTGTGAAGCAGCGGACTATATGTGTTGTCCGTCTATTTATGAATAATGCAGACGAGGCGTGTTGGCTGAGTTCTTAACGTTTACTTTCAGAGCGTGCATATCACAACATACAAGATGCCGTCATGGCGACACACAACCTATACCGGGCTACCGCGCATGCTCGTCACTCCTGTTGCATGCTGGGTAGGGTAGTTCTTTTTTTCCTTGGCTCATAACATCACAATATAGTACCATGTATATGCATTCAGTTTATCAAAGCACCAAGCAAACAATCAGAAAATTCCCATCATATCGATTCCTAGATATGGTCATAATTATTTTAAGTGCACTACGCAGACTAAACACAACATTATTAATATTGCTACTACGGATAATTTGATCAAAAATTCCCTTAAACAGCCCACTATCTATAATATAGTTTTTTCAAACATAAGATCCCTGATAAAAATTTTTTTTCTGCTGTTACCTCAGAAATTGCCTGTTCAGATGTTATGATTGTGGCTCAGATATTTGTATGTAGATTATATTTATTTTCCATAACAAACAGGATAACTTAAATACCCTGGCAGTGGCAATAAGCTTAAATGTTTGTATTTACATTTTTTGAGTTGATTTTCATAAAATATGCTATTTAACTGCTACTGTTTAACAAAGACTGATTTAAATTGTGTTTGCACAACAAATGTTTTGGCGCTTTTGTTCATGTGGGAGAATATTCCAATAAAGGTGCACTACACACTACTTTTGAATTCATTATTGTCACGTGGGGGTCGCATTTTAATGCGGGATCGTTCCTCCAACGCAAACATAGACACTCCGGACAACAACTAAAAGGTAAGAATGATTTAATAACAAAACACTGGTACAAAAACAGACGAAAAGAAACGCGTGGCGAAAGCACAGAAGCTAATGCTAACACTAGCACAGGATCAGGTAACAAGAAATCTAGAATTACCAACGAAACAGTTGCATACCGCAAACAAGGGACCAAGACCGACTGACGGGACAAGGCAGGCTTAAATAAGGAAGTAATTAACAAAAACAGGTGTGCGTCTGGAACCCTCAGCAGGTGAAATTAATATGTTGCCATGGTGACCAAACTGACTCACAAAAAGGTACACAAACAACAAAGGGAGTCCAAACTAACAGAAAATAACTAAACTAAACATGATCCAGACTACGGATCATGACAGTACCCCCTCCTCAAGGACAGATACCAGATGTCCATAAACAAAAACAAGCAGGGTCAAGAGTCACGGGAGGGCGGAGGGAGGAATTGGCGGTGGGTCGCCAGGCCAAGTGTCCCCGAATCCACCGAGGCAAAGTCAAGTGGCGGCGGCGAGTGGAACGCCGCTGCAGCCGGCGAGGCGGGCGACCAGGGAGCGGCCACATCCGTGGCCGACAGGGAGGTGGATGCACTTGGCGTGGCGGACGACCAGGGGGCGGCCACATCCATGGTCGACGTGGAAGTTGGCACGTCGGCGCCGTCGTAACAGGCGTGGACGCAGCAGAAGACAAGTCAGGCGTGGACGCAGCAGAAGACGAGGAGTCAGGCGTGAACGCAGCAGAAGACGTGTCAGGCGTGGACGCAGCAGAAGACGTGTCAGGCGTGGACGCAGCAGAAGACGTGTCAGGCGTGGACGCAGCAGAAGACGTGTCAGGCGTGGACGCAGCAGAAGACGTGTCAGGCGTGGACGCAGCAGAAGACGTGTCAGGCGTGGACGCAGCAGAAGACGTGTCAGGCGTGGACGCAGCAGAAGACGTGTCAGGCGTGGACGCAGCAGAAGATGTGTCAGGCGTGGACGCAGCAGAAGACGTGTCAGGCGTGGACGCAGCAGAAGACGTGTCAGGCGTGGACGCAGCAGAAGACGTGTCAGGCGTGAACGCAGCAGAAGACGTGTCAGGCGTGGACGCAGCAGAAGACGTGTCAGGCGTGGACGCAGCAGAAGACGTGTCAGGCGTGGACGCAGCAGAAGACGTGTCAGGCGTGAACGCAGCAGAAGACGTGTCAGGCGTGGACGCAGCAGAAGACGTGTCAGGCGTGGACGCAGCAGAAGACGTGTCAGGCGTGGACGCAGCAGAAGACGTGTCAGGCGTGGACGCAGCAGAAGACGTGTCAGGCGTGAACGCAGCAGAAGACGTGTCAGGCGTGGACGCAGCAGAAGACGTGTCAGGCGTGAACGCAGCAGAAGACGTGTCAGGCGTGGACGCAGCAGAAGACGTGTCAGGCGTGGACGCAGCAGAAGACGTGTCAGGCGTGAACGCAGCAGAAGACGTGTCAGGCGTGGACGCAGCAGAAGACGTGTCAGGCGTGGACGCAGCAGAAGACGTGTCAGGCGTGGACGCAGCAGAAGACGTGTCAGGCGTGGACGCAGCAGAAGACGTGTCAGGCGTGAACGCAGCAGAAGACGTGTCAGGCGTGGACGCAGCAGAAGACGTGTCAGGCGTGAACGCAGCAGAAGACGTGTCAGGCGTGGACGCAGCAGAAGACGTGTCAGGCGTGGACGCAGCAGAAGACGTGTCAGGCGTGGACGCAGCAGAAGACGTGTCAGGCGTGGACGCAGCAGAAGACGTGTCAGGCGTGGACGCAGCAGAAGATGTGTCAGGCGTGGACGCAGCAGAAGACGTGTCAGGCGTGGACGCAGCAGAAGACGTGTCAGGCGTGGACGCAGCAGAAGACGTGTCAGGTGTGGACGCAGCAGAAGACGAGACTCGGTTTGGTTCTTGGCATGGCGGTGCTTGGCGGCGTGGAGCTGGTACTGGTACTGGTACTTGTCGTAGAGCTGGTGCTGGTACTTGTCGTGGAGCTGGTGCTGGTACTTGTCGTGGAGCTGGTGCTGGTACTTGTCGTGGAGCTGGTGCTGGTACTTGTCGTGGTGCTGGTACTGGTACTTGTCGTGGTGCTGGTACTGGTACTTGGCGTGGTCCTGGTACTGGTACTTGGCGTGGTGCTGGTACTGGGCGTGGTGCTGGTCCTGGTACTGGTCGTGTTGCTGGTACTGGTACTGGTCGTGGTGCTGGTACTGGTACTGGTCGTGGAGCTGGTGCTGGTACTGGTCGTGGAGCTGGTGCTGGTACTGGTCGTGGAGGCTTAGGAGGAGGTTTCGGCTTGGCTGGGCGCAGTTGTGCCACTCCCCCCGCACCCCCCCCCCCCAAGGGGCGGATACCAGACGCACTTCTTGCGGTCTGGAACCGTCTTTCGGGGTGGGTGGAGGGAGGTTAGGAGGTGGGTAGAATCCTCCCCTAAAAAATGTTTAGCCAGTTCATTTTCCTCCCCTAAAAAGTGTTCAGCAAGTGCATCTCCCTCTCCCACCTGAGATTGTGTGGGAGGACAAGAAGAAAACGTCCGTGTCGTGGGCGGGACTAGAGCCATGGGGGGCAGAGCTTGGCAATCAAAAGAAGACTGAGGAAATCTAAATTTCAAAAAAATGTCCTGGTAGTGTTTTATCTTTGAATTATAGTCTTTTGTAGGTGACTTACACCTGGAGACAGAAGGCACAACAAGAACATTATGGTCCGTGACTTCCTTAGATGACGCCGGCGGAATGATGTCATCGCCGCGCGCCGATTCAGTGATGTCATCAGAAGTGGGCGGAGTGACGTCATGAAGAGTGGATGGAGTGAAGTCGTAGCCGGAGTTCATTTTGTTAGCAGCCCAATCAGAAAATTGTTTGGCAAAATGAGTGACTGGATTACCAAACATCGACGGCGAGGAAAACTTTGCTGCTTGTGGCGTCTTGCTGTCCGGAGGAGTCTGAGGGAGCGGCGCGTCCCGGTAGCGAAGTGGAGCCCTTTTGGACGGCTTCCGTCTTCGCTGACGCGTCCGGTACTGTGGTGGATCGATGTCCTCGGGCCATACGGAGGTGATCGGAATCAACTTGCCATTAGGACCCCACATCAGGTCCTGGCGCTCCAAGGGCGAGTGGCGTAGAGTCTCCGCTTCCATTGCTCTCCACGTACCTTGCTCCACATCTTCAGAGTCTATGGCGAAGGAACTGTAAGCTCGGTCCTGGTACTGGTACTTGGCGTGGTGCTGATACTGGGCGTGGTGCTGGTACTGGTACTGGTCGTGTTGCTGGTACTGGTACTGGTCGTGGTGCTGGTACTGGTACTGGTCGTGGAGCTGGTGCTGGTACTGGTCGTGGAGCTGGTGCTGGTACTGGTCGTGGAGGCTTAGGAGGAGGTTTCGGCTTGGCTGGGCGCAGTTGTGCCACTCCCCCCGCACCGCCCCCCCGCAAACATAGACACTCCGGACAACAACTAAAAGGTAAGAATGATTTAATAACAAAACACTGGTACAAAAACAGACGAAAAGAAACGCGTGGCGAAAGCACAGAAGCTAATGCTAACACCAGCACAGGATCAGGTAACAAGAAATCTAGAATTACCAACGAAACAGTTGCATACCGCAAACAAGGGACCAAGACCGACTGATGGGACAAGGCAGGCTTAAATAAGGAAGTAATTAACAAAAACAGGTGTGCGTCTGGAACCCTCAGCAGGTGAAATTAATATGTTGCCATGGTGACCAAACTGACTCACAAAAAGGTACACAAACAACAAAGGGAGTCCAAACTAACAGAAAATAACTAAACTAAACATGATCCAGACTACGGATCATGACAATTATTGGGCTTTGCGTATACAATGCAGTTAATCGCGATTAATCGGATAAATAGTGCGATTAACTTCGATTAAAATTTTTAATCGTTGCCCAGCCCTGATATATATATATATATCCATTTTCTACCGCTTATTCCCTTTTGGGGTCGCGGGGGGCGCTGGCGCCTATCTCAGCTACAATTGGGCAGAAGGCGGCGTACACCCTGGACAAGTTGCCACCTCATCGCAGGGCCAACACAGATAGACAGACAACATTCACACTCACATTCACACATTAGGGCCAATTTAGTGTTGCCAATCAACCTATCCCCAGGTGCATGTCTTTGGAAGTGGGAGGAAGCTGGAGTACCCGGAGGGAACCCATGCCTTCACGGGGAGAACATGCAAACTCCACACAGAAAGATCCCGAGCCTGGGATTGAACCCAGGACTGCAGGACCTTCGTACAGTATATGCAATAGATCATGAAAAACAGCAGAACACTCCTTTTATAGTGAACATATTTGGCTATCATTTTTTGCAGTCGGTCTTTTTTTTGCAAAGCCCTATTGATATAAAAGGAGTTTGGACGAGCATTTTTTGCAATAGATCATTAAAAAGGCAGGTCACTATTGTTAGAAAAACAGTTTTGGATTAGCATTTTTGGAAGAGATCAACAAAAACAACAGAGCAATAAGGTGAGAAAAAAGGTTTCGGACTAGAATTTCTGCAATAGATAATTAAAAACAGCGAAACATTTTTGTCATATAGAGAACTTTTAGTAGGTTTTTAAGTGTGCCTTACAGTCCAGAAAATACGATAAATATATTTACATTTAAAAGTTGAGTTTTGGCGGCGCAATAAATACTCATGTTTTCAAACTAATGAAAAATCACGTTATTCATCATGATTCCAATGTAAATAAAAAATAATTGTGATTATTATTTTTGCCATAATCGTCCATCCATTTTCTACCGCTTGTCCCTTTTGGGGTTGCTGGCGCCTATCTCAGCTGCATTCGGGCGCTAGGCGGGGTTCACCCTGGACAAGTCGCCACCTCATCGCAGGGCCTAAAACTTGATTTGACCAATCTAAATATGTAAGCAATAACTGATTAAGCCTACTTACATGAGCGGCGAAACGTCTTAACTGTTTATATCAGTATACATCCAGCCCTACGCTTTTTCCTACTCCGACTTTATGATTTCTTTTTTACAACTAACAAGCATAGAGAATTTGAGAAGTGATCTTAGCTTCAACCTTTAACAACAACAACAACAACACGTGCTCTGACTCATGCTGGATCATACTCCGTGGTCGTTTGGGAACAAAAGAACAGCCAACAGACCACAATGTGACTGTGAAAAAAAATGAATGACTTGAGAGGAGGGAAAAAAGCGAGGCCGGTATGAATGACTGAGCAATTGAGCAGAGTGCCGCTTCACGGCAAGCAGGGCGCGCTGATAAGGCCGCTGTAATGAAAGAGCACAGCGAAGAAGAATGACGATTGCAACGGGTGCAACACCGGGCAACTGTTACCATGGTGTTCTTGCATGTGCGTACACACGTGCGTGGGTGGGGCACACCAACAGACCACAAGGGTCTGACAGGACGTCTGTCTTCGATAGCGCCGAATTAGCATGCCCCCGCTCTTCATGGGAGATTTCCTTTCATTAATCCAAATGAAGTGCATAGACGCGTACACACACACGTCTGCATG
Source organism: Nerophis ophidion (assembly GCF_033978795.1). Taxonomy (NCBI): domain Eukaryota; kingdom Metazoa; phylum Chordata; class Actinopteri; order Syngnathiformes; family Syngnathidae; genus Nerophis; species Nerophis ophidion. The sequence continues at coordinate 24,321,275 of NC_084625.1, read as the reverse complement.
CCCTACTGCCGCCACTATGGTAAAGAATAGGCAAACATTTTCATTTGTTAAAGTTAAAGTAACAGTGATTGTCACACACACACACACTAAGTGTAGCGAAATTATTCTCTGCATTTGACCCATCACCCTTGATCACCCCCTGGGAGGTGAAGGGAGCAGTGAACAGCAGCGGTGACCACGCCCGGGAATCATTTCTGGTGATTTAACCCCCAATTCCAACCCTTGAGTGCCAAGCACTCGGCCGGGGTTTGAACTCACAACCTACCAGTCTCAGGGCGGACACTCTAACCCAGTGTTTTTCAACCACTGTGCCGCGGCACACTAGTGTGCCGTGAGATACAGTCTGGTGTGACGTGGGAGATTATCTAATTTCACCTATTTGGGTAATGAAAGTTTGCAAATGATGTGTTGTTGAGTGTCGGTGCTGTCCAAAGATCGGCAGAGTAACCGAGTAATACTCCTCCATATCAGTAGGTGGCAGCAGGTAGCTAAATGTTTTGTAGATGTCGGAAACAGCAGCAGGCAGTGTGCAGGTAAAAAGGTGTCTAATGCTTAAACCAAAAATAAACAAAAAGTGAATGCCCCTAATAAAAGGCACCGAAGCTATGCAGAACGGAACTAAAACTGAACTGGCTACAAAGTGAACAAAAACAGAATGCTGGACAACAGCAAAGACTTACTGCGGAGCAAAGACGGCGTCCACAAAGTACATCCCAACATGACATGACAATCAACAATGTCCCCACAAAGAACGATTAAAAACTATTGAAATATTCTTGATTGCTAAAACAAAGTATGTGTGGGAAATATCGCTCAAAGGAACACATGAAACTGCAACAGGAAAATACCAAAAAAAGAGAAAAAGCTACCAAAATAGGAGCACAAGACAAGAACTAAAACACTACACACAGGAAAACAGCAAAAAAGTCCAAATAAATCACGGTGTGGTATGACAGGTGGTGACAGTACACCTACTTTGAGACAAGAGTCATGCAGGCTTGGTTATGATTAAAAGTCTAAAAGATTATCTAATTTCACCTATTTGGGTAATGAAAGTTTGCAAATGATGTGTTGTTGAGTGTCGGTGCTGTCTAAAGATCGGCAGAGTAACCGTGTAATACTCCTCCATATCGGTAGGTGGCAGCAGGTAGCTAATTGTTTTGTAGATGTCGGAAACAGCGGGAGGCAGAAAGCAGGTAAAATGGTGTCTAATGCTTATACCAAAAATAAACAAAAGGTGAATACCCCTAATAAAAGGCATTGAAGCTATGCAGAACAGAACTAAAACTGAATTGGCTACAAAGTGAACAAAAACAGAATGCTGGACGACAGCAAAGACTTACTGTGGAGCAGAGACGGCGTCCACAAAGTACATCCGAACATGACATGACAATCAACAATGTCCCCACAAAGAAGGATTAAAAACTGTTGAAATATTCTTGATTGCTAAAACAAAGTATGTGTGGGAAATATCGCTCAAAGGAAGACATGAAACTACTACAGGAAAATACCAAAAAAAGAGAACAAGCCACCAAAATAGGAGCACAAGACAAGAACTAAAACACTACACACAGGAAAACAGCAGAAAAGTCCAAATAAATCACGGTGTGGTATGACAGGTGGTGACAGTACACCTTCTTTGAGACAAGAGTCATGCAGGCTTGGTTATGATTAAAAGTCATATCAGAAAATTGCGACTTTTTACTATCAACTGAGTTTTGTTTTTTAGTGATTTCTGTTGGTGGTTTGCCTCCGCATTTTTTCAACGCCAAAAATGTGCCTTGGCTCAAAAAAGGTTGAAAAACACTGCTCTAACCACTAGACAACTAAGTGGGTTTCATTTGAACATTCTGAAATGTCCTGTTATCACATCGTGTATGTTTGAAATTCATTATAAGAGTGATAGCCTAAAACACGTACATTTATTATATCGTATATTGAAAAATAAAACCAATTCTATTCAAGTATCTATAAGCTAAAAAACTACAATGTGGACAATAGAGTAATTTCAAGACCCTTTGCTGAAATAATTTTCTTATTGCTCTTTCTTCACAACTTTATAAATAATTGACTTATCTGAATACATCACTTCTGATTTTTGGATGTGATGGTTTACAGCAGTGGTCCGCAAACCGAATACGGCTCGTCAGCGTCCAAAATCCAGCCCGCGTAAAGTCTCAAGTTTAAAAAAAAGTGTCTTTTCTAATCTATTTTCTACCGCTTGTTACTCTTGGTGTCTCCAAGCTGCTCAGGCAAATCAAAATGTCAAAAAATGCATTTTCCCATCGATAATGTAACAACCTCGCACTTGCGCCACAGTGTCGGGCAAGCGTGCGGAAAGTGCGCATTCTTTTAGTCAATTAGTGAGAGAGGAATATGTATATATATCCATCCATCCATCTATTTTCTACCATTTGTCCCTTTTTGGGATCGCTGGAGCCTATCTCAGATGCATTCAGGCGGAAGGCGGCGTACACCCTGGACAAGTCGCCACCTCATCGCAGGGCCAACACAGACAGACAACATTCACACTCACATTCACACACTAGGGCCCATTTAGTGTTGCCAATCAACCTATCACCAGGTGCATGTTTTTGGCGGTGGGAGGAAGCCGGAGTACCCGGAAGAAACCCAGGCAGTCACGGGGGAGAACATGCAAACTCCACACAGAAAGATCCCGAGCACGGGATTGAACCCGGGATCTATATACAGTATTTTAGGTGCTCAGACAGTAATGTGTTTATAGAAGTTTATATTTGGGTATGTTGTTTCTTAAAGGGGAACATTATCACAATTTCAGAAGGGTTAAAACCAATAAAAATCAGTTCCCAGTGGCTTATTTTATTTTTCAAAATTTTTTTCAAAATTTTACCCATCATGGAATATCCCGAAAAAAGGCTTTAAAGTGCCTGATTTTCGTTATCTTTAAATCCATCGTCCATTTTCCTGTGACATCATTTAGTGATGCCAACATGGCAGATAGCACAGCAAGATATAGCGACATTAGCTCGGATTCAGACTCGGATTTCAGCGGCTTAAGCGATTCAACAGATTACGCATGTATTGACACGGATGGTTGGAGTATGGAGGCAGATAGCGAAAACGAAATTGAAGAAGAAACTGAAGCTATTGAGCAAATAGCTATTGACGCTATTCGGCGTTCGCCTTCGATTGAGTGTCGCAGGATGTCCATACATCCCTGTGCCATGTCTGCCTTAGCATCGCCGGTAAAATGTGCAGACCAAACGATTGGGACTTTTGCATCTTGTGACACTGGAGCAACTTAAATCTGTCGATTGGTAAGTGTTTGTTTGGCATTAAATGTGGGTGGAGAGAAAGGCTGGATGCAAATATAGCTACAAATGTACATACAGCCAGCCTTAACAGCATGTTAGCATCGATTAGCATGCCGTGGTAATCGAAGCACACTCCACGTAAGTCAACTTGAATCCGTCCCTGATCGTGTTGTTACACCCTCCGACAACACAAAGGCATGATGTCTCCAAGGTACGGACAACAGTCGAAAAAACGGAAAATAACAGAGCTGATTAGACTCGATGTTTGTAATGTGTTTGAGAAAATGGCGGACTGACTACCTAGGTGACGTCACAAATGAGAGCGAATAATTGAAAGGCGTTTAATTCGACAAAATTTACGCATTTAGAGTTCAGAAATCGGTTAAAAAAATATATGGTCTTTTTTCTGCAACATCAAGGTATATATTGACGCTTACATAGGTCTGGTGATAATGTTCCCCTTTAGTGGGGAAAAACCTTGGGGTTGTGTTTGATCATCAATGTCTTTGGAAGGTCTCTGTCATCAACTGACCAAAAACAGTTTTTATCATCTCAGAAATATTTCTAAAGCGAGACATTTTTTGTCAAAATTGGATCTTGAAACTATGATTCGTGCGTTCATTTCGTCTGGCATTGACTATTGCAATTCTCTCTTCACCCTTTTCAAGAAGTCAACGCTAAACAGACTTCCGATTGTAGAAAATGCGGCTGCCAGACTTTTGACTGGTGCACCCAGAACAGCCCATATCACCCCCGTTTTATCCAATCGTCATTGGCTTCCAATTAAGTTCCACATTGAGTTTAAAATGTTAGTTCTAACTTATATCTGTCAGTAGACTCCATATGGTAGCGCCTAGAACTACAACATGCGGAGATTATGTACGTAAATAAGACTGCCCACAAATGGCGCATCCTGGAGAGACAGTCATAAAGTGACTTAAAGATGGTCTGTTACACATAATCTATGCAACATTTTGACCAGAGAACCCCCATTACATGTTATGTAGACCACAAAGAAGTGTTTTACATGCCGGAAAAAAAAATCATATAAAACCATTTTAAGTCATGATTGACACAGTAAGTTGAATGATGTAGACACATTTGTACCAGAATACTTTCTAATCCCCTTTGATCCACTGTATGTGTAAGTAATATTCAACTATAATTATTTGATACGTGTTTATAATGAAATATGTGCAGTTTTAAATGGCATTATTGTTCAATTAAGGACATTTACTACATAATGTCTAGCTTGCGTGCTATTGTGCGCATAGCTGTTGTCTAGTTCCTAGCTCCTAGTAGCTTACAGCCTACCATGTTTACCTTTTAAAAATAATTTCACTAAAATATAAGAAAAAAAACAAACTTCTGTGCTTACAGGACAGACCTGGGCAAATTAAGGCCTGGGGGCCACATGCGGTCCATTAAGCTTTTCAATCTGGCTCGCAGGACATTCACAAATATGTTTTTTTTAGATCTTTTAGATGTAAAGTGTAGCTGCCATTATGATGTGCTGTGATGTTTTCTAATGACCGTAAGTCTTCAACAGTACAAAGTATTTCAATGGTTGGAATCTGCACTTTTGGATGATATACCAGTTACTATGGTCATCTAATTAGTTACTATGGTCGTCTAATTAGTTACTATGGTCATCTACGTCAAAGTAGCTCAGACGAGGCACCAAGCAGTGTGGGCGGGAAGCGTTTCCGCAAACGCGGAAGGAGATTTTTACAACAAAGTTCTAAAGTTTAGTGATATATCAGATATATCTGTGACGTCTAGCTGGCATCGTGGTGGATAGTTGTTCTCTCGTGGGTGCAGCCGAGGATGGAACACAGCGTGAGGGTAAGGATAATAATTTATTAACACAATAAGAAACAGACTAACAACCAAAGACATTGGCACAAAGGCACTAACAAAAACCAACAGAACTAGCGTGGGAGCTAGAATGAACAAAAAGCGCTAGTATGTAAACTAGGGACAAGCAAACAAACAAAATAGCATGGAAGTTAATCGGATAACAAAAGTCTTTTACCACAATGCGGGAATGCGATGTCATCCGTTGCGTGTAGCAAACTAAAGTCCGAGGACGAAAGGCAAACAAAGACAGGCATATATAGGGACAGAAATAATCAAAAACAAGAAACAGGTGATACTAAATGCATAACTAGGCAACAGAAACAAAACAGGAAGTGGCACAAAGAACTAAAGACGTCAAAAACAAAACAGGCTGTGATAACAAAACAGAACATGACATGATCCAAGTCTTGGATCATGACAATATCAGATTGTAGGTGGGTTTCCTTTGTACCCTTCGCGTTCATATTTCACCGTTCATTGCATTGTTGTTGCATTTCACTTGATTGTAAATTATGTCGATCGAAAGGGGGTGTGACATTCAGTGTTTTATCGCTCATAGAAACATTTACAATTCCATTATGTTTTTTAAGGCGGTCTGTCATAACGTTTTTAGCATTCAATCAGACATTATTGTGAGGTTTTGTATTAGTGTTTCTAAAAATAGATATACTGGCCCCCAGACACATTTTTTCTCTAAATGTGGCCCTTGAGTCAAAATACTTGTCCAGGCCTGTTATAGGGGGACATTTAGACGTTCACTGTCCAGCTTAGCATAAGTAAAAACGTTGCAGGACAACTTATATTGGACATTTTACACAAAGTGATATCATCCATTGTTTATATTCGATATCAATATGGCATCGGGATGTCATATCCTGAATTTAAAAATGTCTATATCTAAAAAAACTAACTCTGGTCCAGCTCATAGCTTGAAAAAGCAACATCAGCCCACTTGGACAGCCCGGCCATCCGGCTTATGGTCCAGTCAAATCAGGTAATTGGCGCGAGTGCGTTGGAGCAGGTATTGAATTAACAAATCTGTGTGTAATCTCCCACAACGTTTCCGCAAAGACCTGGGAGGTTTCTACCGAAGGAGGAGGGGGAGAGAAGCTGAAGATGAAAAGCTAGGTGTGTCATTATCAGTGCAGGAAAGAGTGAGTAACTCCTTCCATTCCTCTTCACAGCCTTCCTAAATATAGACGTCAATCCTATTACAATTGTCCTGAATCATCCTCGGAGGGACTGCTATGAAGGAAGGCAACCCAACAGCCGGCCCCTGCAGGAGCGCAGGCGGGAGAGCCCCTGCTGACGGTGGCATACACGCACACACACGACGGTGGGATATGAGGAAATTACAAGGACAGAAATTACAGCAAGAAGTGATAGCAATAATACAATCATTGTTATATGGTCATAAATGTCAACAGCTGCACTAGACACAATGTCTGGTGCAGGGGTCTCAGACTTGCGGCCCGCGAGACATTATTGTGCGGCCCCCACCTTAATATGAAATTTTAATGTTAGTGCGGCCCTCGAGTTTTATATGAATGGCGCTTGACAGTGTTGTGTTATTTGGGTCCAAAATGTCTCTTTCAACGTTCTGGGTTGCCTACCCCTGCGTTAGTGGAAAAGCGGCAAATGAGTGAAAGCGACGGAGACGTTGCCATGGAGACAAGGGTTTTCTTATGTTCCTGGCTGCAGTCACAACGCGACCCCTGTTCGTCAGTAATAAAAGTCTGCGATAACCCGGACCAATTCAAACCGTTATTTGTTTTTTTTTATTGTTTAATTTGCATTGCCTCACACTATGAACACTACATATATTTCTATCTGACGCCATCACTTTTTTGCGCCCGCTATCCCGGTACTTTCCCAGCTATTATCCGCCGTTTTACTGTAGGGAGGAAAAGCGGAACGATGCACATTGCGGAAATAACATTATTCTCTGTGCGTCGGCTGAATACAAATATATTCCACAACCCCAAACATGTCTTTTTCTAAGCCTGCAGTGAAGAGAAGGGTTAGTGATGTGCAAAGACAATTCCAGGAAAAGTGGGAGATGCAATATTTCTTTGTTGAGCACTAATTTACACAGAGAAAGTTGCGGTGCACAAGGAATACAATTTGAAACATCATTATCCATCTAGACATGCTGATGAGTATGCACAATTTTTTAAAAGAAATCTTTTCTTGCGGCCCAGCCTCACCCAGACTCTGCATCCAGTGGCCCCCACGTAAATTGAGTTTAAGACCCCTGGTCTAGTGAGTTGACCTTAAAATGTAGTAAACCCTCTAAAATTGGTACAGAAAAGAAAGACTAGCCTAAAAAGTGATCAAAACCTATCAGGACTTGAGCATAGTGAGCAGCTAATATTAAAAAGCAAACTAAAGCTAAAAAAAAAACCCAACAACAACAAATTGAGCTATATCTCCCGAGAACCAGCGTCTCCTGCACAGAACATTGTTTTTTGGTCGTTTTTGGTCATGGTTACACATAATGTTACGCAAAAACCTAACTGTCCATTGCACAGAACTCACACCTCACGACTATTTCTTACTGTTCCTCAGTAAAAGTATTTAAGTCCCATCTTAAAACTCAATAAAAATAGGTCCCCTTTTAAACTAGTTGATCTGCCGTCTCTCTTTTCTGCTCTGCATGGAGAGGTTATCAGGTGACAACAGATCAGTTTCCACGGAGGAGGCGATCTCAGACAAAGATGTCTATGTGGCTTGTGCAGCCCTTTGAGACATTTGTAATTAAGGGCTATGTAAGTAAAGTTTGATTGATTCCTTTAAGTCAAACTCGTTTTCATTGAGGGCCACACCCCCGTTATGGCTGATCTCAGAGGGCCTCTTGTAACAGTGAATAATATATGAATATAAATGTATAAGGATTTGTCTTGTGATATGATTACACCATTTCCATTGCATTTGATTATTATATCTTTTTTTGAGTTCAATAAAAAAAAGCTGTAGATTTTACATAAAAAAAAAAAAACAGCTCAGTTGCCAGAATTTTACCATAAAATGGATGATGGTTCTTCCAGCATATTATTGCAAATGTAACGACTACACATGTTATTTTTAAGCCAAAATATACAGTAGATTTATCGGTAGGAGCCAGATGAGGTGGTTCGGGCATCTGGTCACGATGCCACCCGAACGTCTCCCTAGGGAGGTGTAAGGGCACGTCCGATCGGTAGGAGGCCACAGGGAAGACCCAGGACATGTGAGAATAAATGTTGTCTGTCTATCTGTGTTGGCCCTGTAATGAGGTGGCGACTCGTCCAGGGTGTATGCTGCCTTCCGCCCGACTGTAGCCAGATAGGCATCAGCGCCCCCCGTGAACCCAAAGGGAATAAGCGGTAGAAATGGATGGATGGATGTTTTGGAATATATAATATTTGTACAGATAACCAATCCTAGGTGTAGTTCTGTTACGTACCAATCGTATATATGGAAACACTGGTATCTGTGCCTTTTATAGAATGTGTAGACGCATTTTTAAAGTATAAATATATATATACATATCCATCCATCCATTTTCTACCGCTTGTCCCTTTTGGGGGCGCTGGTGCCTATCTCAGATACAATCGGGCGGACACATACATACATACATACATCCATATATATATATATATATATATATATATATATATATATATATATATATATATATATATATATATATATATCCTCCCACTTCCAAAGACATGCACCTGGGGATAGGTTGATTGGCAACAGTAAATTGGCCCTAGTGTGTGAATGGGAGTGTGAATGTTGTCTGTCTATCTGTGTTGGCCCTGCGATGAGGTGGCGACTTGTCCAGGGTGTACCCCGCCTTCCGCCCGATTGTAGCTGAGATAGGCGCCAGCGCCCCCCGCGACCCCAAAAAGGGAATAAGCGGTAGAAAATGGATGGATGGATGGATATATATATATATATATATATATATATATATATATATATATATATATATTAGGGCTGTGAAACTTTGGGGGTTCCACGATTCGATTCAATATCGATTCTTGGAGTCACGTTTCGATAATATATTGATTTTTTTCAATTCGATTCGATTCTCGATTCAAAAACGATATTTTTCCGATTCAAAACGATTCTGTATTCATTCAATACATAGGATTTCAGCAGGATCTATCCCAGTCTGCTGACATGCTAGCAGAGTAGTGAAGTGAAGTGAAGTGAATTATATTTATATAGCGCTTTTTCCTCAAGTGACTCAAAGCGCTTTACATAGTAAAACCCAATATCTAAGTTACAATTAAACCGGTGTGGGTGGCACTGGGAGCAGGTTGGTAAAGTGTCTTGCCCAAGGAGTAGTAGATTTAAAAAAAAAAAAAAGCTTTTATAATTGTAAAGGACAATGTTTTATCAACTGATTGCAATAATGTAAATTTGTTTTAACTATTAAGGGAACCAAAAATATGACTTATTTTATCATTGTGAAAACATTGGACACAGTGTGTTGTCAGCTTATAAGATGCGATACAAGTGTAAGCCACTGTGACGCTATTGTTCCTTTAAATATTATTTTTATAAATGTCTAATGATAATGTCAGTGAGGGATTTTTAATCACTGCTATGCTGAAATTATAAAAAATATTGATACTGTTGTTGATAATATTCATTTTTGTTTCATTACTTTTGGTTCGTTCTGTGTCGTGTTTGTGTCTCCTCTCAATTGCTCTGTTTATTGCAATTCTGAGTGTTTCTGGGTCAGGTTTGGTTTTGGAATTGGATTGCATTGTTATGGCATTGCTGTGTAGTGGTTTGTTGGATTGATAAAAAAATAAAATAAAAATTAAAATAAAAAAATCGATTAAAAAAAAAAGACAATCGATTCTGAATCGCACAACGTAAACCATTCGATTCGTATTCGAATCAATTTTTTTCCACACCCCTAATATATATATATATATATATATATATATATATATATATATATATATATTAGGGGTGTGGAAAAAAAAAAAAAAATATATATATATATATATATATATTTTTTATTTTTATTTATTGCTGCTTGAATTTATTTATTAGATGCCTTTCACTGAATGTGCACAAGGACTGTTTTTAATATTATGTGATAATGCCTTTCATACTGTATTTTGTTTGTTTTATGTACTGTATGAAATTGTATGTCTACTTGGACATTGCAGTCTGCAATAAAAGTTTGATGAATATTAGAATATTAGTTGGATTATTAGATAATATATGTTATATTTGTTGCACAATGAAATAATATCAAAGTTCCTGTCAAAATGAAAAGAATTTAGTGAGAAATAACAAAATACTTTTTTGACACTTTACTTCCAGGCGTTCGCCAGATCTGCGGGACAGATCTGGCCCCCGGGCCTAGAGTTTGACAAGTTTTCCATCTGGGACTCATGCCCTTACCAAGACCAAAAAAGTTCCTCTCAAAGCCACTTCAATACAGCCAGTAAACTTTGAAGAACGCAAAGCACACAGGAATAAGCCGGTGACTATTTCACAAAGTAGCCTTAAACCACAAAATTCAGCAGTTCCTAACTCCTGAATCTCTCAAGTTTGCTAAAACGTGCACATTGTGTCGTAGAACGCCGTGTGACGATGATAAGTGTCAGCTGGTCATATATTTGGTCGCCATAACAAGCCTTTGCCAGCGCTCTAATGTGTCCATTCATCATTTTTATCACGCCGACGGATGAAGGCCACAAGGAACTATTACGTCCTTAAAAAGCCTAATAATCCCTACATGCTGCGGAGACAAAACACCATAAAACCCGCAGTGCTATGTGGAATTTGGCGGTAAATTACATCTCAATTAACAAAGCTAAAAACTCCAATTATATCATCCAGAGAACTTGCATCCACTGCACTGGACATTTGTGTTTTGGGGCTATTTTTCCTAAAACAAACCAAAACCAAATATCCACTGCATGGGACATCATTTGAATCCCTCATTTAATAAAATAAAAAAAAAGGATTCCCAAATGTATTTGTAGCAGATGGTGTTTTCGAATTCTGGATTGAAAAAAATATGGTCATTATACAGACAACAAATAATTAACTCGCGCCTGCTCCCCTCTCATGACAGTCATTTTTTGAATCATCAACTTTTATAGTTAACTATACTATAAGACAACTACCAGTAAACCCTATGTGTGAACATAGTTTCCATGGAAACTACAAATTACATTGAGGTGCCTACATCATAAATCTGTAATAATTGTACCAGCAATTTATACTGCATGCAGTAACTGTATATCCCTTAACGATCATTTAGAACATGTGAGAAAAATACACCTAAGTCTTAACTTCAACAACGATGCTATGGAAGTCTATTTTTGTGTATAAAAAGTGTAAGAGAAATTCCACTGCTAGTAAATGCAAAAACAAAACCTTAATTGAAAATTGACTATAACTGTGATTCCTAAATAATAGGCTGTGCTGTAAAGCAGTGGTCCCCAACCTTTTTGTAGCCGCGGACTGGTCAACGCTTGATAATTTTATTTCTTTGTCATGAAAAAGGGAGGTTTTTGTCATGAAAAAGGGAGTTTTTTTGGGTTGTTGCACTAATTGTAACAGTATCTTGTGTTTTTTATGTTTATTTAATTAAAAAAAAAAAATCAAACATTAAAAAAATTAATAAAAATTAATAAATAATTCTTCTGAGGCCCGGTACCAATCGAGCCCGGTGGTTGGGGACCACTGCTGTAAAGTGTCGTAAAAAGTTAAAATAGCTTAACCGTCAAATTTTTAGCAGTACTTTATTATTTTTAAGTGTAAAAATAAGGTAGCTGAATTGAAATGTAAAAAAACCGTCTTGACTTTATTGGTGATAAAAAAAAGATAAAGTAATAATCCTGAAACAATAGTTTCCAGGATCAAAGTGTTGACATCATTAAATCTTTAACCGTACCAGCATTTTTAAGCAATATGTTTGTATTTTAAAATTGTATTCAAGTGTAGAAACAAGCTAACTGCTTCTAAAAGCAATAAAACACCAAAAGGGCCCCTATAATGCAACAGCATCACCAATAATTTCATATTCTGGACCTCAAAAGATGTATACATGTCAAATTCCCCACAAAACACACACAGTAGTGATTCAATGCTTATTTTCTAGCAATATTAAAGGGGAATATTATCACAATTTCAAAAGGGTTAAAAAAAATAAAAATCAGTTCCCAGTGGCTTGTTGTATTTTTTTGAATGTTTTTTCTAAATTTTACCGGTCCCGGAATATCCCTAAAAAAAAGCTTTAAAGTGCCTTATTTTCGCTCTCTGCGAAGACACTATCCATTTTCCTGTGACGTCACACAGTGCTGCCAATGTAAACAAACAATGGCGAATAGCACAGCAAGATATAGCGACATTAGCTTGGATTCAGACTCGGATTTCAGCGGCTGCAGCGATTCACCAGATTACGCATGTTTTGAAATGAATGGTTGGAGTATGAGAGTATTGAAGAAGAAACTCAAGCTATTGAGCGAATAGCTATTGACGCTATTCATAGCCATAGCATGGCCGAATAGCTGCGTTAGTATCGCCGGTAAAATGTGCGGACCAAACGATCAGGACTTTCGCATCTTGTGACACTGGAGCAACTTAAATCCGTCGATTGGTAAGTGTTTTTTTCGCATTAAATGTGGGTGGAAGGAAACGTAATATAGTTGCAAATGCATCTGCAGGTTAACCATACATCTCTGTACCATGTCTGCTTTAGCACCACCGGTAAATAGCATGTTAGCATCGAATAGCGCAGCATGTTAGCATCGATTACTTGGCAGTCAACATCAACAAAACTCCCTTTTGTGATTTCGTTGACTTTATCGTTGCAAATGCATCTGCAGGTTATCCATACATCTCTGTACCATGTCTGTCATCGCCGGTAAAATGTGGAGACACTCCCGCACATTTAATGGGGGTCTGGCAGCAGACACTTTCGCATCTTCGGGCCAGTGGTGCAACTTGAATCCCTCCCTGTTAGTGTTGTTACACCCTCCGACAACACACCGACGAGGCATGATGTCTCCAAAGTTCCAAAAAATAGTCGAAAAAACGGAAAATAACAGAGCTGAGACCCGGTGTTTGCAATGTGTTGAAAATGAAAATGGCGGCTGTATTACCTCGGTGACGTCGCGTTCTGACGTCATCGCCAAAAGAGCCATAAACAGAAAGGCGTTTAGTCGCCAAAATTCACCCATTTAGAGTTCGGAAATCGGTTAAAAAAATATATAGTCTTTTTTCTGCACCATCAAGGTATATATTGACGCTTACATAGGTCTGTTGATAATGTTCCCCTTTAAGAACATTTTGAACACCCAATTTAGCTCCATAATGTGTGCGGGCCTGCATCAGCCTGCTGATGTCACCTACAGAAGACTGGAGGCAATTTCATATCGCGTAGTTTGTGTTTTCATCTTGTGTATGCATCTTCATCACAAATCGCCATATTTCCGCACATCATTTGAATGCTTTATCAACGTGGCCACCAAATGCATTGTTGCAGGTTGCAGCACTACAACTAAAGAAGCAACCAGCATTAATTTCCATAAAAACGCAGAGCGATGCTCAATCCAATCAGCATATGCCCTTAGCTGTAAATACATCTTCCACGTTCTGTATGGAAAGAACGGACAGGCACAGGACTCGCCACTTCACCCAAGAAACCTTCATGTATGCGGCAGCAAACGTCTTGTCAGGACAGGCAGTTTCCCCCGAACCTGTGCATCTACAGCTGCTAGTATTCTATTCTGTGTCCTTTTATACTGATGTTTTTGTTCCAGATACTTGAGGAAATACTGAAAGAGTATGAGGAAACAAGCTATGGTGCCTATGGAAGAGCAGAGAAAACCGGAAGTGGCAATTATTTGATATTTTTTCTTTGTTTATAATGTTAACCATATCAGTTTTGAAGAAATCATGGACCAGGGTGACAAAACATGCAATTAAGTAATTATAATAATCGTTTTACATTCTTTTATGCTCACTGTCTATATGTGGAAATGGGCTCCAGTTCTGTGAGTGGGCGAGTATGACGATGTACAGTTAGTAATTCACAGATAACTCAAAAAATAATTAATAATATGGAAATTGGCAACACTAAATGGGCCCTAGTGTGTGAATGTGAGTGTGAATGTTGTCTGTCTATCTGTGTTGGCCCTGCGATGAGGTGGCCACTTGTCCAGGGTGTACCCCGCCTTCCGCCCGAATGCAGCTAAGATAGGCTACAGCACCCCCCGCGACCCCAAAAGGGACAAGCGGTAGGAAATGGATGGATGGATGGATAATGACTGCCAGATTCATATTCAGGAGCAAAACATACATACTAAACTTGTTAGTGAAATTTTGATCATCTGAACATTATTTAAATTATGAATGACCAAAAATATTCAAAATATAATTCATGCATCAGCGTCAAAAAGACCAACAAATAAGTACAAAAATAAGTGTACTACTTGTGTTGAGTTGTAAAAACATTATGACAGTCGGACAAAAAATGCTAAGTGTGATTTGCATCATTATATGCGCCACATCTTAAGAAAATCGTCCTTCTCATGTAATTTTCTTGTTACGGCTAAATGTTGTATAAAATTGTAATTGGCCAATGTCACCACTTGGAGGAGTTTTTTCACTATAGGGCCCATTGTTAGGAGCCAAAAAATAAGTTAGTTGTAATACACTTTTCTACTACTTGTGGCAGTGATGACAATTTCGAACAAACAGAAGAAGTCTGAAGCTAAAGTCATAGTGAAGCTTTTAAGCGCAAACATTATGACGTAAGTGGTGAAGCTGTATTTTCATTTGTACAGTTTATTTTGGAAACATATTTATAATAAATGAATAAATGTAGTTAAATGTATTTATTATTTTGTTTTCATAACTGATATATATTTTTGATTTATTTTGGTACTGTAATTATTGAATACAATTTAAAAGAAGATAATTTATAGTACGGATTTAGTGTCAATATTTGAGTGGGCCATGAAGTCGAAAGGGTTAAGAAACCTTGAGCTAGAGCAGTGGTTCTCAACCTTTTTTCAGTGATGTCCTTTGGAAAGAATGGACATCACTGAAAAAACCCTGTGAACATTTTTTTAATCCAAGTACCCCCTAATCAGAGCAAAGCGTTTTTAGTTGAACTATTTGGAAAGAAAGATATAAAAATAGCTAAAAAACTTGTTAAAAATAAACAAGTGATTCAATTATAAATAAAGATTTCTACACATAGAAGCAATTATCAATTTAAAGTGCCCTCTTTGGGGATTGTAATAGAGATTCATCTGGATTCATTAACTTAATTCTAAACATTTCTTCACAAAAAACAAAAATCTTTAACATCAATATTTATGGAACATGTCCACAAAAAAAATCTAGCTGTCAACTCTGAATATTGCATCGTTGCATTTCTTTTCACAGTTTATGAACTTACATTCATATTTTGTTAAAGTATTATTGAATAAATATATTTATAAAGGATTTTTGAATTGTTGCTATTTTTAGAATATTTAAAAAAAAATCTAATGTACCCCTTGGCATACCTTCAAGTACCCCCAGGGGTACGTGTACCCCCATTTGAGAACCACTGAGCGAGAGTATACTTAAATTGTACTTTCACTGTCTTTATCCCCTTTCCACAAAGTCCATGGGTATACCCAGACGTTGCCCAAGGTGGTATACATAATGGTTGTCTAACAACCACACATTTCTCCGTTAAAGAGCATTAGTCGCCACAAGTGAAGCACATTAGGCCTAATGCCTTGCAAAGTGATTCTTAGCTGAGCGTGATGGATGTGTTTGCACCAATACTTTGGAGACAACACACACGCACACAGAAAATAAGTTTAAGGTAAAACAAAAAACATGCTACATGATACTTCAAGTACACCAGATGGAGGCAAGTGTCGCTATTTTTATTCCAAGGTCTAAATTTATGCACCCCACTGTCAGAAAATCACCTAATCAATGTCAAATATTGATTCCCTTTCATTGAGTCCAGTCACAGGCCCTCACAGTGGGTGACTTCTAATGGACTTGAGAAAATCCCATTTGCGATTTTTTTTTTTTCATCATCAGGGACGGACAGCTTTCCAAAGACTTGGAGACATGAGCTTAAGGAAACGACCCGGTTATTAAATCATTGCGACTTCCTGCTTTCTTCTGTGCTGCACTGTGACATGACACCCGTGGAATACAAATAACACAGACCGTTGTTTGCAGCATGAGAAGATGATATTCCTGCAGGGAATGCTAATATGTGTGTGATGATGTCATTCCAGCGTGACAAACAGCAACAGTGTGGAGTTCCTGGCTGTTGGTGTCTAAATTAGGCTGCAGACTATTCTATGATGTCACCGCGAGGGGTCGATCGGTTAGGTTTTCACAAACAGTTGCCACATGAGCAAGAGTGATTTTAACCTTGGCACCCACATTACATTACACACTAGCTCCTCTTTCGTTGCCGCTAAGACAAAGCACAGCCTTGTAACATCAGACATGTTGTGGGGTGGATGTTGCACTATTAAAAGATGTTTCATGAACAGCCATGTCTGAATACTAAGAAACAAACTACAATCAGTTTGGAATGGTGATGGTAGTCAATGAAATATCTCATAAAGAATGACAGGACAATGAGTGCACTACTTGGCTACCACCTTCAGGGGTGCGGTTGCTTATTGTACGAAAAAAACCCCAAAGGTATTTTGTAAAAATGTGCAAAAAATGATGCTCTATTTTTGTCCAGTTGTTACCAAGCATTTGATATTCATTGGTAAAAAAAGACTGTAGTAAAATAATATTATTATTCATAAAAATATCAATTTGGAAAAACTCATAGAGAGATATATGCTGATGTCACATGTTGGAAAAACTTCACAAGTTGCGCAAATTTCAAACGGCTCATTTGGAAGAAGTATAAAGGAAGGCAAGATAGTTTTACAAATATCTCTGCCATCCTACCAAGGTTTGATGTCACATTGTTGGGACTTACAGAGATCCCAAATACACAAAAACAGGTACCGATAGGTAAGATATGTTGTTGTTTTTTTATAATAAGTTCCATTTAATGTTATTCAAATTTTACAAATATCCATGTAGAAACATTTCAAGAATATTACCTTACTAAAACAAAATTAAAATTCCTTAAAAAATATGTCAAATAAAACTAAGCTTGTTAAAATTGAAATAGGATTTCTACAAAAAAAACTTAACCATAAATAATATTACTACATTTAAAACGACCCAAATTATAGTTCATGTGGCTAAAAATATTATTTTAGAATATAAAAATTAGGAAACACAAATTAATGTAAAATAATATCTAATGATGAAACCAACAAAAAATTTATTGGTGCAATTAAGCTAAAACAAATGTCAAAATAATACCAAAATATCTGTGGAAAAACACACAATTCGTACTATTTTAATTTAAAATTTAAACTAAAATCAATTTAGAAATAGTTTAGGAAAATTACCTACCGGGTAATTGTGATCAAAGTAAAATTCTTAAACATATGTCTTGTTATAAAATTACGCTTATAACATTTTGAATAGGCTTCACACAAACATATCAACTAAATTAAATTACCTAAAAATTAAACCCTAAACAATATGACGAAAGTTAATAATGCTAAAATGTATCATTTAAAAATGAACCAAAATGAATGTAAAATAGTATCTAATGATCTAATGTTCCCATAGGCACCAACAACTGTTAATAATGTATAGACAAAAGTGTATATTATATATATTATTATATATATAGTATTTATATAGGTGTGTGTGTGTGTGTATATATGATGGATGTGTGTTTTTTGGGTATATGCATGTGTGTATGTATGTGCTTGTGTGTGTATATGTATGTATTGTATGTATGTATATGTGTATATATATATATATATATATATATATATGTATGTATATATATATAATTTGTATATATGTGTGTATATAAATGTGTATATGTGTGTGTGTGTGCATATGTATATATGTAAGTGAATTTAAATGTATTATATATAGATAATATAGCATCTACGCAGCAACCACTGAATTGAATTATATTATATATATTATTGTATTATATATTGTATATGTATATTGTATATGTATAGGGGATGGACCTAATAAGTTTACTTCTTCCCACTCCCTTTTGAGCCATTCTTGACATCTACAAGAGATTAGTCACATGTAATGTTTACAATGTAGGTGTAAATGTAATCTATATATAGATTAAAAAACTAATGAAAAAAAAAGAATAAAACCGAGATAAATGTATAGGCAAAACTAAACCTAAATGAATGGCAAAATAGTATAAACATTTTTTTTAATGATCCAGTCATCTCAGAGTCGTCCCTGACCACAATAGTAAATAAAGTGTTCACTCGATTATTGTGAGTTATATTCCGGTTTTGTATCTTATTGTAAACATCTTGCATTAGATAGTGGGAGGGTACCTGATGTTGTGTACTTTTACAGGAAGTACAATTGACTCTTGCTTGTATCCAAACGAAAAAAAGAAACAAAGGCTCATTATATGGAATCAATAATCACTTTAGTGTGACATGAAATTAACAACATTTGAGGGCATCTTTGTTTTCATGATGTCTTTGTTGGGGATGAGAACAATACGCAAAGTTTAGACGGCCATCTGCGGGAGGATCGAAAGTAATCCCGCCTCTTTTTAATGAGTCTCTGCGTCAGACTACCATTTATCAACACAAATGAGGACATTATTGATGACAACGATGTGCGGCATCACTCATATGCTGCAATGCGCCGAGCATGTGGTTGGATTGCGGGCTACTGCATAAACAAGCGATATTCTCCTGCCTTATGTCTGATGTCGGCGTGAGGCCACGCTGGGAAATGAGGCAAAGCGAGGGTACATGGAACATGTGGATGCCTTCGGGGCAAAAATGGAAGTGGGTTGGGGCCTGGGATTGCAGCATTTAAAGCGCTCACGATGCGATATGCAGTGGAAGAACACACAAATACCCACTCAAACGTACACAGAATCAAACATTCTTTTTTTCACTTTGTAATAGAGCTAACGTTTCATTCTCGAATATAATTACCCAATGCTGTAGCCCCTGTGAACTTTAAAGGACACTCATTATCATAGACAAACTACCAATTAAAGTAGAATACACAGCGCAGAAGAGATTCCGGAGTGTGCAATCAATCTCTGTCTGTTACTACTTTAAACAAGAAATGTATTGTCTTGGTTTCCCATGTGTGCCATTATAATGATTCACATGGAGTCACACAGTCACAAGTCCTCCACATGAAAACATATTGCGACTAAGGTGAATGAAACAAAACACCACAAAGGAAGAGAACTTATCACAAGACAGATGCAGTCAAGCACTAACTAATTTAACTGTTGCACTAATTGACTGAAAGAGCACGCACTTGGCGCGATGATGTCATGTTATCGCATTTTGCATTTTTAGACAATATGATTTGACTGAGCGGCTAGGAGACCCCGAGAGTAACAAGCGGTTGCCTTTCCATTAAGAACAATAAATTAGTTTTAGTATAAGTTTGCTGGTTTCAAGAAATGTAATGCCGAGCGCATATCATTATGTCAAGATAATGGCACTAGCATTTACTTCATTTAAGAACATTTTTTAACATATTGAGCAAAAAGGTCTCACTTTTTTTTTCTACCAAGAAAAGTGCATTTTGTTATTAGTGAGAATATACTTTTTTTTAAGGTATTTTTGGGTTCATAGAGGTTAACTAATTTTACTTGTTTTGGAAAGTCTTGACAAGCCAAATTTCGTTGTTCTATTGGCAGATCATTTTGCTTAATTCAAATAAAATACCCCTCATTTTTGTATTTTTTTTCTTGTTTTTGTACACTGACTTTTTGTAGTGTAGAATTTCAAAGATTTTTTTCAAATGGAACAAACAACTGGAAACTGCTAGCAGGTAATTCGCCAATAAATAACATTTTCAAAAAATACAAATAGCTATATAGAGATAAAATATAGGAGTCTGTTCATGTTTATTTTTTAGGAAGAAAGAAGTCCAAAAGTAAAAGTTTCAACAAGGTTTCGGTGAGAAAATTGTGAGAAAAAGACGCTTCTTACCGGATATCAGCTTAGCTTGTGCCGCCCATACAGCTGACCTCGACTTCCCTGAGACACTGTGCGTCAACACACCCGTGGACGTACACCTCCGACTATCAGGTACTATTAAACTCACTAAAACACTAGCAACACAATAGAAATGGATTTCACAAAATTATCCTAGTAATTGTGTCTAAAAACATCAGAATCCGTCCCAATGTAATCGCGTTTTTCTCAACTTGTTTTTTGTTTTTGTTTGTTTTTTTCTAGTCCGTCGCTATCAATATCCTCAAACACGAATCTTTCATCCTCGCTCAAATTCATGGGGAAATAGTCGTTTTCTCGGTCCGAATATCAGTTTTTGTTGGAGGCTCCCATTAAAATCAATGTGAATATGTGAGGAGCCCCCACACTTGTGACGTCATCGCCTGCGACTTCCGGCAGAGGCAGGGCTTTTCTCTTAGCACCGAAAGTTGCGAACTTTATCGTGGATGTTCTCTACTTAATCCTTTCAGCAAAAATATGGCAATATCGCGAAATGATCAAGTATGACACATAGAATGGACCTGCTATACCCGTTTAAATAGGAAAATCTCATTTCATTAGGCCTTTAAATACAGTTTTGGTCAATTGACTTAGTTCTGATTTCATTCTCAGCATGAAAGTTTAAAAGTAGCATGTATTAATGCAGTATGAACAAGAATGTTATAATGTAGACACATAGAATCAGCACACTGCAGTGATTATATGTATCATGTGTTTATTCAAGCCTAAGGCAAAATATCAAAATATATATCGTGTATCGAGACATGGCCTAAAAATATTGAGATATTAAAAAAAGGCCATATCTCCCATCCCTCCTGCACAGTATATCTAAACAATGCCTGCTATGACAGGGTTCCATATGAAAAGAGTATTAATCCCGCGGAATATGTTAATATCCTGCCTCTGTGTGTAATACAATTGTCACCATATTGCCCTTCCATGACTTCATTTCTCTCATTCATTAAGTGGAGATGCATGCAGTGCATTCATTCCTGAAAACACACAATAAAGACAGATGTGAGAAAACATGCATGACTGTCTGAGGAAATGAGCTTCCTCTTTCGCACACTCAAACATCCACAAAGACGAGTCAGCACATTTCTCTCTGTGCGCTCTTATTTCATGTTTCAGTTTGTAAATTCTGTGTGTGTGTGGGAACGGGGGACCGGGGACTAGAATGATATTCCTGCATTTAATGTAGGCATTAAAGAGGGCAAGCCTTCTATTGGCTGCGCTTTATGAGTTTGAGGGCTGCGCATTACTAGAAATAAATTAGGAGGAAACGTGGGAGGACGAAATGGCTCCATGTTTGGTGCTTTATGAGCTGAAGGCCCCGAGGGACACAGAGACTCTTGCTTGGACTACTCACAGGATAACCCATACAGTATGTGACTACTGTCCACATAGAAGCATTCTAGGAATGGAGCTATGATAAATCCAAAGCAGCGTGACATTAAAGTAGTTTCAGACAGGGTCCAAGCTGGATAAACAGTGGACACTGCCCTCCTCCAGCTGCTTATCGTATATTCCAAGTGTCATGCACTGTGGCAGAAACAAGTGTGATCCCTGGTATCTATGTTATGAGCTACACCCAACTATAAACAAACTCCCACCCAGTGTCTCTCACTATGTATCTATTCACTGTGTGTGTGTGTGTGTGTGTGTGTGTGTGTGTGTGTGTGCACTCCCTTCTTCTGATCTGCAGCAGTGTTCCTTGGGCCGCCCACACACACACCTTCCTCATCATCATCATCAGTTGCATCCTCTAAAAAGTCCTGCAAGTGAGCCCATTAGCGGTAAAATAATGGACTGGAGAAACAGACCAGTAGTGTTTGGTAAAGGAAAAAACACATCAGTCCCACAAGGGTCCATTGGAAGTATTTTGTACAAAATTGGAATTTATACTAGAGATGTCCGATAATGGCTTTTTTGCCGATATCCGATATTGTCCAACTCTAAATTACAGATTCCGTTATCAACCAATACCGATATATACAGTCGTGGAATGAACACATTATTATGCCTAATTTTGTTGTGATATCCCGCTGGATGCATTAAACAATGTAACAAGGTTTTCCAAAATAAATCAACTCAAGTTATGGAAAAAAATGCCAACATGGCGCTGCCATATTTATTATTGAAGTCACAAAGTGCATTATTTTCTTTAACATGCCTCAAAAAAGCAGCTTGGAATTTGGGACATGCTCTCCCTGAGAGAGCATGAGGAGGTTGAGGTGGGCAGGGTTAGGGGGGAGGGTTGTGGGGGTAGCGGGGGGTATATATTGTAGCGTCCCGGAACAGTTAGTGCTGCAAGGGGTTCTGGGTATTTGTTCTGTTGTGTTTATGTTGTGTTACGGTGCGGATGTTCTCCCAAAATGTGTTTGTCATTCTTGTTTGGTGTGGGTTCAAAGTGTGGCGCATATTTGTAACAGTGTTAAAGTTGTTTATACGGCCACCCTCAGTGTGACCTGTATGGCTGTTGACCAACTATGCCTTGTATTCACTTGTTTGCGTGAAAAGCCGTGGATATAATGTGACTGGATCGGCACGCAAAGGCAGTGCCTTTAAGGTTTATTGGCGCTCTGTACTTCTCCCTAAGTCTGTGTACACAGCTGCGTTTTAAAGAGTCATAATTTTAACTTTTTGAAACTGATACCGATAATTTACAATATTACATTTTAAAGCATTTATTGGCCGATAATATCGGCATTCCGATATTATCGGACATCTCTAATTTATACCATTAAAAAGTGTACCAAGCTCTACTTAAAACGCGTGTTTCATGTGTCTGTAACTTAAATGAATGCTAATTAGCTCGGTTCATCCACTATTGTGCACATTATCCACTTGTTCCATACACATTACAACTGTGCAGTTGTCCAACGTGCTACATGTCATATGTCAGCTATAAGAATGTCCAGTTAAGGTGTGACACAGGAAGACACAGCATTAGCCACACTAGCAAAGCTATGTGAGCTAAAGTGCCAACATTGTATTTACACAGCAACTTCACGCTATTTTATAGGTAGGTCGTGAGTTTAAACCCCGGCCCAGTCATACCAAAGACTATAAAAACGGGACCTATTACCTCCCTGCTTGACACTCAGCATAAAGGGTTGCGATTGGGGGTTAAATCACCAAAAATTACTCCCAGGCATAGCCACCGCTGCTGCTCACTGCTCCCCTCACTTCCCAGGGGGTGATCAAGGGTGATGGGTCAAATGCAGAGAATATTTTCGCCACACCTAGAGTGCGTGTGACAGTCATGGGTACTTTAACTTTCACTTTTTAGCCTAATCCCTAAATAAAAACAACATACTCAAACTTATAGTTTCTATATTGCGATGATGACAGATAATGGTCCGCACTGCAAGCTTTATTTTATGATGTGTAGTGAAGCCTTTTAAAAATGTTTACAAAGCTTAGCATAAAAAAAACCCATAAGTTAAAAAGCGACAATTTGAGCGCTTTTTCTCTCAAAAGTAGAGCATAAAAGTGATTGGGATCTCACATTAGGTGCTCATAAGGAGTCTATAGGGCAGGGCTTTTCAACTGGTGGCACAGGAATGAGACCTGACAGGCCCAGGGACTTTTTTGCATCATGTTTGCAGCATATTCCTAACAACTCTAAAGTGCTCCTGTCGTTTGCATTTTAACTTTGCGAGCAAACATAGAACTTTAGGGTCCTGACTAGAGATGTCCGATAATATCGGACTGCCGTTATTATCGACCGATAAATGCTTCAAAATGTAATATCGGAAATTATCGGTATCAGTTTCAAAAAGTAAAATGTATGACTTCTAAAACGCCGCTGTACGAAGTGGTACACGGACGTAGGGAGAAGTACAGAGCACTAATAAACCTTAAAGGCACAGCCATACAGGTCACACTGAGACCAATCACATAATATCTACGGCTTTTGACACACACAAGTGAATGCAAGGCGTACTTGATCAACAGCCATACAGGTCACACTGAGGGTGGCCGTATAAACAACTTTAATACTGTTACAAATATGCGCCACACTGCGAATCCACACCAGACAAGAATGACAAACACATTTCGGGAGAACATCCGCACCATAACCCAACATAAACACAACAGAACAAATACCCAGAACCCCTTGCAGCACTAACTCTCCCGCTACCCCCCCACACAGACACACTTCAACCCCGCCCACCTCAACCTCCTCATGCTCTCTCAGCACTTTGTGACTTCAATAATAAATACGGCAGTGCCATGTTGGCACTTTTTTCCATAACTTTAGTTGATTTATTTTGGAAAACCTTGTTACATTGTTCAGTGCATCCAGCGGGGCATCACAACAAAATTAGGCATAATAATGTGTTTATTCCATGACTGTATTTATCAGTATCGGTTCATATCGGAATCGTTAATTAAGAGTTGGACAATATCGGAATATCGGATATCGGCAAAAAAGCCATTATTGGGCATCTCGAGTCCTAACTTGCGCTTTCTATAAATGTGGTGTTCCTCAAGGCACTCTTTTAAGTTCTCTCCTTGTAGGCGGTGACACATTTATTATTATTTTTAAAATGTGATTTATGTATCTAAGCTGTTATAGTTTGTTTACTTCTGATGCAGTCATTAGTCATTTGTTTAACTTCTTTAGTTACACTAGTGGCTTCTTTTCATTTTTAAGTTTAGTTCCAATAACTTGTGTGGGACTCAGAGTCCCACACACTAGAGTGCTGTCATAGAGATGATCTTTAACTAGCTTTTTTGCAGAAGGTCTTTAAAAACCGCAGAGCGCTACTGTAACTCTGACAAAATAAATAGTCAGAATCAAATGTCTACTGTAGAGGACATTGATTCTTTGCAACATACAAAATAAGACTAATAGTGGTGGGAGAAGTCCGCCCGAAGGTCCTTAGCTTTCTGGAAATGTGGCCCACAAAACAGTTTAGTTAAATATCCCTGAGACATCTTATAAAACGTCTCCCTATTGACTGTTTTTTTGTCATTAAAATAATATTAAAAAAACAGCTTACACAGTGAGTAAGAAACACAAAAAGCTGATATCCTCCAATGTTGTTGTCCTTTGTTTCCTGTGTGATATTTCTTGTTGTTGAATTTATTCGTGGAAGGTAGGGTTGTACGGTTCACCGGTACTAGTAAAGTGCTGCAGCACTAATGAATTAAAAAAGGCAATATACTGCCTCCTTAAAATACAGGTATTTAGTTTTTTTACAGACATGATGTGACATTGCTAGTAAAACAAGCAGAGGTGCATGATAGGCAAGGCACACGCACGCAATGCTTACAAGCAGACACAGTGTGGAGAACAAATGCATTTTGGCTTAAAAACCAAGGATAAAGGTGAAGCTATAAACACGCAAGAGCTGCTTTAAAACATGGCAAGCTAGCTAGTGGCCAACGTCTATCCGCAGTCATCAGTGTTTTACTTACATCTAAATCAGTAGTCCTCGCCTCCATGGCGACAAATAAAGTACGTTTCTTACAAGTATCATCCCAGCAGGACGAGGAACAGCTAAACATGCTTCACAACACACCGGGGTAGGATACGATAGCTAACCGCTAACAGCAAGCTAGCACTCCTGAATGTAAACAAATGGTAAATGAGTTGTACTTGTATAGCGCTTTTCTACCCCTTTTTAAGGAGCCCAAAGCGCTTTGACCATATTTCCACATTCACCCATTCACACACACATTCACACACTGTTGGCGGGAGCTGCCATGCAAGGCGCTCACCAGGACCCATCAGGAGCAAGGGTGAAGTGTCTTGCCCAAGGACACAACAGACGTGACTAGGATGGTAGAAGGTCGGGATTGAACCATTAACCCTCAGATTGCTGGCACAACCACTCTACCAACTTCGCCGTCCCCTAAATGCCACAGACATTGACTGTAATGATACCAAGTACAAGTTAAAGTAAAGTACCAGTGATTGTCACACACACACTAGGTGTGGCAAAATTATTCTCTGCATTTGACCCATCATCCTTGATCACTCTCTGGGAGGTGAGGGGAGCAGTGAGCAGCAGCAGTGGCCACACCCGGGAATAATTTTTGGTAATTTTTAACCCCCAATTCCAACCCTTGATGCTGAATGCCAAACAGGGAGGTAATGGGTCCCATTTTTATAGTCTTAGGTATGACTCAGCCGGGGTTTCAACTCACAACCTGCCGATCTCAGGGCAGACACTCTAGCCACTAGGCCACTGAGTACAAGACAGTATAAAGTCAATACTAAATGATTAGGTTGATAATTTCTATGTTTTATCATTTTTAGCATGTTTGATTGTTTATAAAGTCAGAAAACGCATCCCTGGACACAGGAGAACTTTAATCATGACTTTTGTATGCTCTTGTAACTACTTGGTATTGGAAACCATACCCAAATTTGTAGTATCACCCTAAACTAATGTGAAGTATCCAAACAACAGAAGAATACATTTTAACAGGAATGTAGATGGAGCGTGTTAAAACAGAAAGTAAGCAGATATTAACAGTAAATAAAGTAGATTAAAAATCAATTATCTACCGCTTGTCCCTCATAATTTGGACAAAAGAATCCAATCAGAAATGTTCCTGCATAAGTCATCAGCCAAATTAGGAGACTTGGTTTGCTTACTTACTACTTAAAAAAAAAGTTGTCTTGTATGTTCACTATCTTATTTAATGCCAAAAGTGTTCTTTGGTTGAAATAAGAAGTTAAGATAAAGTACCAATGATTGTCACACTCACACAAGATGTGGTGAAATTCGTCCTCTGCATTTGACCCATCCCCTTGTTCACCCCCTGGTAGCTGAGAGGAGCAGTGGGCAGCAGCGGTGACCACGCTCGGGAATCATTTTTGTATGTTTGAGGTTTCACAAGATTTTCTGTTCAAACAAAGCCAATAAAGAAATGTTTCACTGTTTCACTCCTCCCGTCTGGCAAGCCCAGCGGTCTCCCCTCTGTCTTCTTCCACACCTGTCAAAAATGGCACACACAAAAGCGTCTGATGGCGAGATTGCTGACTTTCGTTGTCTAAACGGTCACACTGCTTATTGTGACGCTATAATTAGTGTCAGGATGAAATGTTTTGGTGCTAAAGGGGCTGCAAATTGCGGTGCTAGTACAACAAACAACCACATGTCACTACCAGTTTGACAGAAAGGGGGGGGGGGGGGTTATATTTCTAATGGAGTTAGTATTGGATATGGATTGAGTGAATTTTAAGATCGCCAACTCCCTGATGGACAGGGAGTTGGACAGGAAGTATACACAGCGTTGTCAACACTGCCTACTCCTCTTGGCCTGGGTCGGATTGAAAAAAAAACAAAAAAAAAACAAAATTGTATTGTTCATATTGCCATAAAAAAAATCTTATACAGGTCACACATGGGCAAAAAATGTCAGAATCGACCTGCAATGTGAAAATATCCTGAGATTAAAGTTTTACTGTCACATGTACAATGTCTTTCACTCTGGCAGTCAACAAGGGTGGACGCTTCCCTTTCCTCTCCCTTATCTCTCCTGCTTGCTTCTTTGTTTTGTCTTGTCTTAACTTTCTTGTTGCCTCTTTTTGCACTGCTCTCCAAATCTAAAGATTGGAACTATTTAACTACCCTCAACAAAATTGACAAGGTCTTGGGTTTGGGGGAACCTGCTGTCGTGATGAAGCGGTTGTTGCTGGACACACTACGGACTCTTGGGAGAAGAAGGAGGGCGCGGGCCTGGCGACCCTTTTCTGTCGAGGACGTGAAGATATCAACCTATTCGGAATTATGACAACAGGACATCTGCTGATTGGAGTAAGCGTTGCTCTGGTTTGTCGACAAATTGGAAGTTGCTGGCAGTCTTCAAAGTACCCCAAAGCTGCCACAAATGATTGGAGGATGCGGGAAGAACTGTGGATTACATCGGACTGTCTACCCCGCAGTTTTTGAGGACGAGTCATGGACAATTTAGGGTGAAAAGCAAATTTTATTTTGACCCGCATACAAAATCATTCTAACTTGGATTGTTTCCTTGGCTTCGAGACTCTCCCGAAGAACAGCGCAGCGAAGACACAACAAACTCCCTTCTTGTCTCTCATGGACACACACCTGCTGTTGTTGACTTTGGACGAGACGGCACAATACATCAAGGCCGCGGAACAGAAACACACTATGGGCTTATACACACACACACATCCACAAACATATACGCCACACATACACACCCCACCACCCCAACCCAACGCCCTCGACGCAAATCCCGTTGGGGTGATGAATGGATGGTCAGCGCCTGAGAGCTGCGGCCTACCACCATGACCTTGAACTACCTTCCCTCTGTTGCTAGATATCTCGAGACGTATGTTGTAATATGTATATGTGCTTTGCTATGGAGGTTTTTTCCCACTCCGAACTGGGCCCCCTTAGGAGCCCAGTCTGGATTGTATTTTTTTACTCATCCTTCCCCAGCGTTTACCTTTTTCCCATCTTTTACAGGGCGCCTTATGGCGACCCATCAGCGTTCTTGTTCTGTAACCCTGTACACTGTTTGTTTGTCTAATCTTGAACAGGTTTGTGCTGAAAACAAATTTTCGTGGTACTTGTGCAATGACAATAAAGACCTATCCCTATCCAATCAACACTACCCGGGGACTGAACCAGGGTCCACAGACTGTAAGTCAGGGGTGTCAAACGGCCCTTAAACACGTTTTATCTGGCCTGCGGGATGAGTTTGCGAAGTATAAAAATTGACCTGAAATTTTCGAATGAAACAAACAGCTGTTCTAAATGTGAAAAAATAAATTATGTCGCAATAGCAATTCTTTGTATATTTGTAGATGATGCGACATATGTACAAAATAAACCACATAATGTTAGAACATCAGTCGAGGAAAATTATCAAACTACATAAATAACATATTGTAATTTAATTTTTATATGATTTCTTTTAAATCTTGATAGATTAAAAATTAACACCAATGAGTTGACTGATGAACATTATCACATAAATTATTCAGAAAATACAAACAACGACAAATAAAGATAGAATACTATTAACCGCAACATGTTAGTGTAAAAAAAAAACCCCAAAAAAAGGATTTGGTGAGACTCCCGCTCAACCTCCCATACAGGTCTCACCTAAATCAAGCTCACTTTACCAAATTAGGATGGCTTACAGTTGAAGAAAAAGTACACCAAATTGCAATGTGCCTGGTATTCAAAATATTCAGAAAAACTGTCCCCAGGTACCTTTCCAACTATTTCAGCAGAGTAAGTGTTGCTCACAGGTACTACACGAGAGGGAGCTCCTCAGACCTCGTCTCCCCCAAATTCAAGACTCTCATGGGATAAAATGCATTCTACTATTTTGCCACCACACACTGGAATGCACTACCAACAGACCTTAAAATTCTAACTTCCCTAATAAATTTTAAAACTGTCATAAAATCATGACTCAGCTCAACCTCTACTTGAACTGAACCAAAATTGATCTCCAGCAACTCTTCAAAGCATCAAACAGGTTTATATGGGGTTATAATGTATATTTATTTTCTCATTCTGTTTTGCACACTCTTGGAGTCATGTACATAGTGTCATGTACATACTGTATATACCCCCTCCCCCATTTTTTGTATACCGTATTTTTTGGATTATAAATCGCTCCAGAGTATACGTCGTACCGGCCGAAAATGCACAATAAAGAAGGAAAAAAACATATATATGTCACACTGGAGTATAAGTCGCATTTTTGGGGGAAATCTATTTGATAAAATCCAACACCAAGAATAAACATTTGAAAGGCAATTTAAAATACATAAAGAATAGTGAACAACAGGCTGAATAAGTGGACATTAGATCAGTGGTCCCCAACCACCGGGCGACAAAAGAATTTTTTATGAATTTTTATCTAAAAAAAAAAATAATAAAAAATCTAAAAAAAATGTTTTATTTTTTTTAATTAAATCAACATAAAAAACACAATATACACTTACAATTAGTGAACCAACCACAAAAACCTCCCTTTTCATGAAAAAACGTCCCTTTTTCATGACAAAAAAAAAAAAAAAAAAAAAAGGATCCCCCCACCCCTCCACTCGGGCCGCAGGACAAATTATTAAGCGTTGAGCGGTCCTCGGATACAAAAAGGTTGGGGACCACTGCATTAGATGACGCATAAATAACCAACTGAGAACGTGCCTTGTATTTTAACGTAACATTATGGTAAGAGTCATTTAAATAACTATAATATATAGAACATGCTATACTTTTACCAAACAATGTCACTCCTAATCGCTAAATCCGCTGAAATCTTCTTCCTCGATGTCACTTCTAAACAACTCTGCCAACTCCAAAGGTATGCGCCGCTTCCTCTTTTCGTTTTCTGCTGCATATTTCACTACGTCCAACTTGTAATCTGCAGTACATGATTTCCTTTTCGGTGCCATTTTTGTTTAGCCCTCCTAAGTTTTTATAAGTTACCGCCAACGATAAAATTATCCATTCTAATAGCTATGGCAGTAGCATATAGCATATAGCAGTTAGCATTCCATGACCCACAATGCACTTCTGCCATGACCCTCCCCCGCCGAATTCTTATTGGTTGACGTGTGTGTGACGATTGCTGACATTTTCTTTGTCTCTTCCGCAAATGAGATATATAATATTGATATTTTACGGTAATGTGTTGATAATTTCACAGATAAGTCGCTCCGCAGTATATGTTGCACCCCCGGACAAACTATGGAAAAAACTGCGATTTATAGTCTGAAAAATACGGTATATTGTTTTTCAAATCACTTGACATGTGTACTGTGTATATGTACATAATTTATCAATTTTCTTAACTTATTTTTTTCATATATATACAGATATATACATATATATATATATATATATATATATATATATATATATATATATATATATATATATATATATATATGTTACAGGTTATATATATTTTATTATTGAATGTATCAAATGTGATGAATATTTAATGGACCACATTGGAAACAAGCCTTTTGGCTTTTTGTGTCATCCTTTTGCCTTTTTAAAGCATTACATGAATTCAATTCTTTAAGATGTCAATACATTTCTCAATTAATCAATTTGTACAATTTCAGAATGTACTTGTTCTATTTTTAAACAATGAAAACAATCCTAAGTTGGTCTTTATTTCTAATTTATCGTGTCGTGATTTTACCATTTCCGGCCCACTTGAGAGTATATTTTTCTCTATGTGGCCCCCGATTTAAAATGAGTTTGTCACCCCTGCTGTAAATAGAGAGTGGAGGCAAAAAAAGCAGAGCTGTCAGCTTACTGTCCAGCACGTTTTTCATGGCGTCGGGGAGCAAGGTTTGCGCACTTATTTTCAGGCATCCGCTTGCACCTTCTATCCTTTCCTCCCAACCCACATTATTTGGACACGACCAAAGCAGCTGGTATGATTCAAGCATCATAAACACAATGACGCCACGTATGATGTAAGAATATGGCTGCCTTAATCGGTGATGCAGGGAAAAGCATTGATTAAAAGGCTGTGATTTGATGCTATCTGCTAATCCCCTCTGCTCAAAGTCACTACTGGAACATTTAAACAGACCCATTCTTCAGAGTCAGGGGTAGGAAAATCTTATTATAAATATAATAACCAGCGCAGTCATTTACAAAAGCAATCCTTAGAAAACTGCAGACTTAATCCGTCTCTCCATAGAATCATAAGCTGCTTCCATTCATTTCTTCTGTGTGTGGTGAATGGAAAACCCAAAAACCTCGGCCACATTATCAAAAAAGAAGCAATCATCCGTATAAGGCAAGCTCTTAGCACATATATGCCTTCGGAAAAACCCATTTCATGCACCTATCCGTTTTATTGCTTATGGAAGAATAACTTGAATCCTTTACTGCAGACGGTGGAATCCTGTGGGCTCGATTGAGCAGAAGCAACAGCGCTAGTGCGGGCTTTCACTTAGATGAGCATCGGTAATGTGCGAGATGTGGGGAGCAGATCTGCACAAAAGGCAGCTTATCGCTCAAAAAAGCATGATTATAACTAGCCATTGGACAAAACAACAGTGCTTTCACATCCTTGTGATTGAGTATTGCCTTTTCTGACTATCTGATGTCCCTGTCAGCGGCGTGCACCTGAAATGAAGTCGGGCTGTTTATCAGTGCCAATGCCGATTAAAGCTCAAAGGAATAATCTAATCTCCACCGAATCGCAAATTGAACAAGGGGATGTTCCTGACTATAACAAGGACCACTGCTGTTTGCTAAATTACACGCTGCATTGGTGTATAATGAGCACAGGAGTT
Source organism: Nerophis ophidion (assembly GCF_033978795.1). Taxonomy (NCBI): domain Eukaryota; kingdom Metazoa; phylum Chordata; class Actinopteri; order Syngnathiformes; family Syngnathidae; genus Nerophis; species Nerophis ophidion. Next base: position 24,288,723 of record NC_084625.1, on the reverse strand, counting down.
CCCCGCTTGGACACACAACGTGACTAATTGTCTGATATTTGTCAGTATATATACATGTGTGACAAGGAGGATTAAAACCTGAGATGATTGGTGAAGATAGCAAACTGCGTTGCACCAAATTCTGGGCCCCCATACACAAGACTTGTGAAAGACGGGCACTATTCCACCCTAAACCCAACGTTTCTGCTCCATAAACACACACACGATATGTTTACATGCACCAAAAAGCTATACATTGCATGAATTGGGTTGAAACCAGCTTTTCAAAACCCGGGTAATAAACTCAATTAGGTTTTGGCTTTTTTTTTTTTTTTTTTTAGAAAAACACCCCAAAATGATTTGGTTTTATTATTAAAAACAAAAAAACAAGAACAATTCTACAAAAAAAGGGCCTACAAGTTAAATCAGCTAAAATATGATTTTATAGAATTATATATAAAAAAATATATATGATTCCGTTTTCTTCCAGAGTGAAGTGAAGTGAATTATATTTATATAGTGCTTTGCTTGAGAGACTTAAAGCGCTTTACATAGTGTAACCCAGGGGTCGGGAACCTTTTTGGCTGAGAGAGCCATACAAGCCAAATATTTTAAAAAGTACTTCCGTGAGAGCCATATATTTTTTTAAGACTGAACACAACTAAATGCGTGCATTTTTAAGTAAAACCAACATTTTTAGAGTATAATATAATAAGTCTCTTATTCTTTTTAATAACACTGTTATTCTGAAGCAAACCAACAATAAATAAAATACTTCTTACCATTAATGCGACTTCTTGAACAGGTGCCGTAGAAACCAGATGGATGGTGCAGTCATCAAAAGAGCCACATATGGCTCTAGAGCCATAGGTTTCCTACCCCTGGTGTAACCCATTATCCGCATATTTAAGCTAAATAATCATGATTACAGTTAATCGGAATATTGTTTGGATATTTACTTATTTTTTCTTAAATATATCGAAAATGTTTTGGTTCCAAATTAAGCATTTTCAAGCATAAAAATGGCAAAAATAAACACAAAATATTAATAAATAAAGTAGTATTGGCTAGAAGAGGAAGCCAAACCAATCAGAACAGGCTATTCAGTACCATGGCCACTGATTGGCCTAGCCTCAGGCAGCATTTGCGGAAATGCATTTATCGCGATCATGTCCGAAACTAATTAACAACGATAAACGAGAGACAACTGTAGCACATCTTAGGTCTCCCCTTGTCTTTAAAACCTATCTTTAATCAAGTGTCTTTGAAATCACCATAGTTATGTGCAATGAGATGCAAAAGTCTCAGGGGGGGGGTTGGGGGGGCGGCGCTGGACCCTATCTCAGCTGCATTCGGGCGGAAGGCGGGGTACACCCTGGACAAGTCACCATCTCATCACAGGGCCTACACAGATAGACGGACAAAATTCACACTCACATTCACACACTAGGGCCAATTTAGTGTTGCCAATCAACCAATCCCCAAGTGCATGTCTTTGGAGGTGGGAAGAAGCCGGACTACCCGGAGGGAACCCACACAGTCACGGGGAGGACATGCAAACTCCACACAGAAAGATCCCGAGCCCGGGATTGAACCCAGGACTACTCAGGACCTTCGTATTGTGAGGCACATGCACTAACCCCCTCTTCCACTGTGCTGCCCGAGATGCAAAAGTGAAACGTAGATTTACTCTTTCATATGTTGTCTCTAGGGTTGTCCCGATATCAATCATTTGGTACCGGTACCAAAATGTATACCGATACTTTTTCAAATAAAGGGAACTACCAAAAATGTCAATATTGGCTTTATTTTAACATAAAATTTTACATTACAATAAATATATGTTTGTATGCAGACCTGGTCACGGAGTGCAGAGAAAGTGGATGGAGTGTGAGGCTGTACCCGGTAGAGGTGGGAGCCAGAGGCTTTGTGGGTAGATCAACACCATGCCTGCTCAAGGACCCAGGACTACATGGAGCCACCCTGAGCGGAGCCACCAACGAGCTTTCTGATGTAGCAGAGAAAGCTAGCCACTGAATTGGCTGAAACGATGCGACAAGGCTTGGGGAGCAACATCCGAGTAGGTTTGTTGCAGGGAGTGTCAGGGAGACGTCCTCGTTCACTGCCCCGCCACGAGGAGATGTTCTGGGCTAAGGGGCGAAACATCAATGAGAGGTGGTCCCCAGCTGAAAACCCTACAGCAAAACCTTTTCTGGTATGCGGTCAGGTTTAGGCCTGGACGTGTCTGCCATGCACAGTCTTAATTACAGCAAGACCACCTTGCTGTATTTATAATCTGTTGCACTCAAAGAACAATTTTAGAAGGTTAAAATATAAATTAAAAGGTATTATACCCATCATGTTTTTCTTGTTGCACTGAAAGAACAATTTACAATTTTCCTTTTTACATACAGTCTGAACGGGACCAGCGGTAGAAAAAAATGGATGGACTCCTGGTCTGTGCTTTAAGAAAAATACAATTATTAGTAAGTACAAAAAAAAAACTGGATAAATGTACACAGATAAGCCATGTAGCAGGTTAAACACACTTGTTAAAGATAAAAAACACATATTGTAGCAATGTGTTACAAAATATATTCATTTCACTTGCATTAGTTGACTGCTAATTGGGCAGTTTTAACTCCACTAATATTTGGCATCAATCCAAGCAGCTGTGTGCGCGTCTCCATATCTACATGTTATGTACCTATATGTGCACAGCAGGGGAGCTTGTTAATTCATGAGAGTAGCGTATATGTGTTTAAGAGAATGGCAACGTGTTGGCTGAGTGACGTCAGTGAGTGAGTGGGCGAGCAATGAGAGAGCGGTAGGGCTGAACTGCGCAGTCGAGTGATGAACAGGTCTAGTTGTGTCCTGCAAAACTAATAATAGAGCAACCAGATTGTCACAAATCGGCAGCCTCGTCACTCTGCCCTGAAAGCAGAGCTCAGCAGACCCATTGACGGGTAAAGTGAAGTGTGTGAACCCGACAAAAACATTGACCCTGAAGGGAACGTCTGGCCTGTGCTCCTCTACTTCGGTCTGCACCGGAACAGAACAACAGGACAGGTGTAACAACAACATAATTATCTGTCACTCTTTAAACTCCTTGTGCAGATTTGAATGTGTATTATTTAAATGGTTACCTAAGTTAGAAGCAAAGGTGGTAATACTAATAGCCACATTTGTCAAGGCATGTTGTAAAGCAACACTTGAAGCACGGCTCTTCCGTGTTTAAAGCGTCACCTTTTCCGTTAGTTTTGAAACCCGAATATCTCCATATTGCGCTTCACGCACCATCTTTATCAACTAGTAGAATTGTCGGTTTTTGCCATTCTTCCTCTCCAAGATGTTATCGCTTGTATGCACTTTGTGTGTGCGTTTTGACACACTCAACATAATGCTCCTCGGCTCTAGTCACCGCCACACAGCAGGCATTCAAATGAAAGAGCGGTACCAGTACTTTTCAAAGGCAGTATAGTACCGATTTCAATCAATTAGTACTGTGGTACTTTATTAGTACCGGTATACCGAACAACCTTAGTTGTCACAGATAGTTTTATCATATTTTTACAATTATTCTACTTTCCAAAATGCTGGTGCTGTGTGTAAATGCTTAAAAGTGATCTTTAATGATAATTCCATGCCGGGTTTTCTGCAAACTAGGTGCAAAAAAAGGATTTAGCATTTTTGATTGGCTGCGATGAAGTGGCGACTTGTCCAGGGTGTACACCGCCTTCCGCCCGATTGTAGCTGAGGTAGGCACCAGCGCCCCCCGTGACCCCAAAGGGAATAAGCGGTAGAAAAATGGATGGATGGATGGATTTTTGATTGGTGAGTGTAGGTAGTTAAGCGTTAATTTGCCTCAAGCAATTATTGAACTTACAAAGTTATATTTAATTTCTATAAACATTCATGTGTTTTTTATTATCACTTACATATTTAAATTATAGAAAGAACAATTTTAAGTTTACAAACGGTACAACATTCCCACTAACCCCACCAATTCGATGCCCCTGAAGATAGCTATGCTGTAAGGTTCGGAAACAAATCCGGCATGCCTGTTTGGATCAAACTGAAACTATAAGCAGTTATGAAGTCTTTGTCAGTAGACACAACATCATCCTGGCAATGTTCCCTCTAATTTTTCATGTGTCTGAACAAATGTAAAAACTCCCTGAGCAGTCAGTGAAGCACCTGTGAGCAAAATCCGACATGCACATTGTGGCCGTATCAGCATCACAACTGTCCCAAACCTGACTTAATAACAAGTTAAATGTTTTATTATAATAATGAAATGACAAGTCATTTTCATGAGATTATTTTCTAATATAAGTGATTTGGCCGACCTACAATGAAAATAACAAAATAACCTTGCACTAGTATTGTATGTCTGGGTGGAGTCCTGCTTTGGAAAGAATGTGTACCCCTTTCAGAGGTAGGATACATTTAGTTCCCCTTAAAACATTCTCATGTTTCACAATGAGATGTGAGCATGGGAGAAAATGTACATTCCTGTAGAGCTGGGCGATATATCGATATGAACGATATATCGTGGGTTTGCCTCTGTACGATATAGAAAATGACTATGTCGTGATATTCGAGGATACGTTCTCACGCAGTTGCTTTTAGCTGCGGGCATTACACTAATGGCGTTTCTCACTCCTTCTCATCTCTCCTTCTCACAGAGAAGTAAAACAAGCCCACCTTCTTACATACGTCACATACTGTCGCGCGTGTATCGTCATACGCCCTCGCCGAGCAGAGAGGTAGCAGCATGGCTAACGTTAGCTGAGGCAGGTGGTGCAAGCGGAGCGGTGCGAGTGACATTACAAGAGAGAGAGGGTGCGAAATTGATCACAAATGGAGGAAGAACAATTAATGCCCCAAAAAACAGCAAGGGGGTCCATCATCTGGCGGTGGTTTGGCTTCAAGCGGGAAGATATTCAGCAGACAACAGCAATATGCTAAGTATGTAGCAGAAGTGTTGCTGCAAAAGGTAGCAGCACTACTAATTTGTTCTTTCATTTAAAAAGTCACCCGCGAGAGAATGAAGACTGCTTGAAATAGTTTTTGATTTCCGTCTCTGCATGAAAGTTTAAAAGTAGCATATATTAATGCAGTATGAAGAAGAATGTTTTAATGTAGACACATAGAATCCTCATACTGCTGTGATTATATGCATCAAGAGTCCATTCAAGTCTAAGGCAAAATATCGAGATATACATCGTATATCGAGATATGGCATAAAAATATCGAGATAATAATAAAAGCTAATATCGCCCAGCCCTACGTTCCTGTAACTTTCTGTCTGTAAAATACATAATTTTATTAGCATTTCTGTAATCTGGTAACAGATTTCCATGATTGATATATCCATAAATTAATATTCTTAAAGACAGTAGAATAAGGACACATCTGATTGAGGAGTCAGTGCAACGACCTGGCATTTACACTTTGTGTAGTGTTGGAGTTGTCTGACTTTGTGTGGCCCTAAACACATCAGTGGCTAAGTGTTAGAGTGCATGTGTTAGAGCGGATAAGAGAGAGCCAGTGGTTGCTGTTGATATGACAGATCACAAAAGAAGTTTGTTTTGGCCTGGTTTGTACAGCGGAAAATGACAATTTTTTCTCAATATAAGTTTTTTAGTAATGTTTTTGGTGAGGTTACGGCCGAATATAAACAGTTTTGCTCAATAAAGTGAATGATGTAATTCCTGTCCACTGGAAAACGTCTTGACAGACGTTACATTAATTAAAGAGTGTTCACAAACATTGTTTTATCTGTTAGGGCCTGTCTCTCAAAGAGTTGCATTGAAAAAGCCTAGAGAACAAATAATTATGTGTTTATTTTGTTTAGAGTTCAGGCTGGCTTTTATTTTGTGCGCGGCATATATTCGCTGTGCGCAGTTGTGCAGGCACGCACCTTGGAGGCATCGTTGATCCTGAGTATATTGCAAGTGCCATTTTGCATTTAATAAACCTTCCAGAGTATCAGTGTTTTGACACTGTGTCACAACTCGGTCAAAGGATGATCTCCATCCCCGCCCTGCTGTGCATGCTCATGTCGTTGGCCCAGAAAACACATGCGTCTTTGTTGCGTCCACAGCCCAGATGGTTGGTGTGGATTGAAGACGGGAGACGGGATGATTTGGACAAGGTGGCGGGAAGGGCAGAAAAGATTATGTAAAGTGTTTAGGTTCCATATCTGTTCTTCCCCCCCTGTCTATTTGTTTTGCTGACCTACGACCCCTGCGGACTCTCGCAAACATCTGCCCACAGGGTAGCTAAAGCAGATTAGAAAGATTTGGATTTTCTCCTCATTCTTAAGACTTTATTTATGCTCGAACCTACTGCTTCTGCTATGGATATCATTCAAACTACAACTGCAATAAAAAAAACATACAACGCACTTTTAAATTACTATCACGTAGCAATTTGTTTTTTTTCCACATTAATTTATTTTGAATTTGGACCACCATATATAGATTTAGACCTGTCAAGAATTGTCGATCTTATTTTGAAACCATTTAATTTGAAACCGGCACTTCCTTTTCTGGTTTTGTTCACATTACAATCGGTAGCTTTTATTGGTGCACATTTCATCGCTCATATGATTTTAAGATATATATTTGAAGCCTTAATGGCTTGTCTTAAGTGTGTTTAATTGATGTTCACATATTACTGCAGCTGTGTTTATTCATTTATCATCTGACTGATTGACCAATTAACTATTATGCTCTTCATGCTGATGAAAGACTACAGTTTAACTGACGCAAGTAAGACTTCACTTTTCAAAATGAGCTAGTTCGATGTAACTTGCATTATATTTGCCATAGACATGTGATGAGCCTTAGCAATTTTGCATGGCGATTTTAACACCCCAACATAGGGCTGGGCGATATGGCCTTTTATTAATATCTCAATATTTTTAAGCCATGTCAAGATACACAATATATATCTCCATATTTTGCCTTAGCCTTGAATGAACACTTGATGCATATAATCACAGCAGTATAATGATTCTATGTGTCTACATTAAAACATTCTTGTTCATACTGCATTAATATATGCTACTTTTGAAATTTCATGCAGAGAAGGAAATCACCACTAAGTCAATTTACCAAAAGTGTATTAATTAAACAGTTATTAAGCAGTGGCACAAACATTTATGTAATTTCCAAAAACAGAAAGTGCAAGATTGTCAAGAGACATTTTAAACCAAGCTTTAGGCGCACTTTTGAAAATGATGTCACCAAGATGACATATCAAAACAACACTAAACTAAAGTGCACTTTTTGTCCAGAACGCCAATACAATACATTAAAACATAGTGCACTTTTGTGCATGATGTCACACAAGATATTTCAATAACGCAAATAAAAATAGGCTGCATAATAGGTTCCTGCGGACGTTATCTCCTTCAGTTGTTTACTTTTATTTATTTTTTTTCATACGTTGTTGATGTGAAAATAGTTGTTTCGGCATTTTGTTGGTGTGGCACCGGCCAGAGATGGTGATGCAGAGTTTCAAGCACTCTTCATTCTCTAGCGGGTGACTTTTCAAATGATGCTACATTAGCAGTGCTTATACTTTTTGTAGCAAGGCTTTTGCCGCATAAATGTTCAACATATTTCCGCTTGAAGCCAAACCACTGCCGGCAACTTTAACACTGTTACAAATATGCGCCACACTGTGAACCCACACCAAACACGAATGACAAACACAATTCCGGAGAATATCCGCACCGTAACACAACATAAACATGATAGAACAAATACCCAGAACCCCTTGCTGCCCTAACTCTTCCGGGACGCTACAATATACACCACCCCTCTACCACCAAACCCCGCCCCCCCAACCCTGCCCACCTCATTGTTATTTTATTTTCAAATTTATTAGCCTGTGGAAAAAGTTAATATTGATATTTACCTCAGAAGGCTCCAAATAGAAAAGGCATTACTATCTTTATTTAAATTTGATTTAATATACCATTGATGTTTTTTAGTTTGTTTTTTGAGAGTTGATTTTGCACTATTGAGTTATATAAGCGTTGCTTGTTCCATATTCGATGTTAAAGCAAATCAGTTTAGCAAACTGAACAATAATTAACGTTTTATTCATGCACTTTCTCTTGCCACTTCAAGGCTTGAATGTTTGATTCATTCATTATTGTTATTTTATTTTCAAATGTATTAGTAGCCTTTGGAAAATGTTTATTTTAATGCTTACCTCAGAAGGCAGCAAATGGAAAAGAAGCATTCAATTTTTATTTAAATTTTATTTGATATGCCATTGATATGTTTTAATTATTATTATTATAATTGTAATGTTTGTCTGAGCTTGAATGGGATTGTGCTGAAAATTGTAATTTTCCTGAAGGAACTCTCCTGACGGAATGAATAAAGTACTATCTAATCTAATCTAATCTAATTTGAAACTCCATTTTGCATGTCACTACAAAGTTATATAAGCCTTGCTTGTTCAATATTCAATGCAAAACTTGTTTGGGTCCCTATTAAAACGTTAATTTGTTCAACCCTAGCCCGCGGCTTTGTTCAGTTTTAAACTTTGGCTCACTCTGTATTTGAGTTTGACACCCCTGGATTAGGGGGTACTTGAATTAAAAAAAACATTGACAGGGGGTACATCATTGAAAAAAGGTAGAGAACCACTGATATAGATACAAATTTCCTATTATAAGCACGACTATTTGTTGGTAGCGTTTATTTTAATCAGTTTATATGGATACAAGATGCAGACACTGAGTTAGTTTCATCAGACAACGGAGTAACAAATTGATGAGTCCGGCCCTCCATCGCCACAATTGGACTGCAGTCCAGTAGGAAACACTGCTGTATGGCGATTTCCACGTGCACATGGTGCACATGCACAATCTCACAAGATACAAAAGTTACATCACAAAAATGCGGTTTGAACCTGCAACCAAAATAATACTCTTTTTGCTTACTAAACATCTCTCGAAAAGCTCTATTGGGTTCATGTCTGTGCATTCATGCATGCACGTGTAGGAAAACAAACCTAAGCCCTCACACAAAGCTGCTACTGCGTGAAAAGGTCAAGTCGCTTGCAACCGTCGCTTGTGCCGCGTTTAAAGAGAAAACACATTAAAACCCAAATTTCACAGCACGTCAAATTTCTGCAAATGTCAGTGGAGACAAATTTATTTGATTTGAAGATTTTTCTCCGTGAGGTACTATCAACATAAAATATGCAACAAAGTGAGCAAACTGCACTCGAATTTTATGCAAAACTATCATTTACACAGCTCGTAAAGGGCGGCATAAAAACCCCGGCCCACATGCAGAGACACAGGCACGCACGCAAACAAACTACAGAGGCGCACATGCCCGGGAGTGCTATAATGAGACGAGTCAGATTTAGTGTATTGATCAGCCGTTCTAAGCTGCAGAGGGTCCTTGGAGAACGTGGCATCACATAAAAGAGGACATTATGGCTTTATCAGCTGGGGCCAAACGCAAGGTGACCTTCACTTTACTGCCGCTTGCTTCCGCCTGTTACAATTAGTTGCATGGGGTGCAAGTGTGTGTTTTGCTTTATGTGCAGACTGTGTCAAAAGCCATAATACAAACAAAAGGAGATATTTGAATATATGTCACAATAGTTACACATTAGGAATTAATCACTCCGTTTCCCCCAAACACGCACGGCAAATAGGATATTATGCTTCTACTTACAATAAAGGATTGTCTGAATTTGTAAATAGAAACACTGAATCTATACAGATTTTATGGTCCATTTTACGGAAAATAACATATTTGTGGGATCATTGGATGCTTATTTTGGGAATACTATCGTGAAATCCCCAAATGGGACGGCGTGCCTCGGTTGGGAGAGCGACTGTGCCAGCAACCTGAGGGTTCCTGGTTCGATCCCCATCCTAGTCAAGTCTGTTGTGTCCCTGAGCAAGACACTTCACCCTTGCTCCTTTTGGGTGGTGGTTAGGACCTTGCATGGGAGCTCCCGCCATCATCCATCCATCCATCCATTTTCTACCGCTTATTCCCTTTTTGGGGTTGCGGAGGGCGCTGGCGCCTATCTCAGCTACAATCGGGCGGAAGGCGGTGTACACCCTGGACAAGTCTCCACCTCATCGCAGGGCCAACACAGATAGACAGACAACATTCACACTCGCATTCACACACTATCAACGTGTGAAAATGTGAGTGAATGTGGAATTAGTGTCAAAGCGCTTTGAGTACTTAGAATGTAGAAAAGCGCTATACAAGTAAAACCCATTTACCGTATTTTTCGGACTATAAGTCGAAGTTTTTTTCATAATTTGGCCGTGGGTGCGACATATACTCCGGTGCGATTTATGTGTGAAATTATTAACACATAACCGTAAAATAACAAATAATATTATTTATCTCATTCGCGGAAGAGACAAAGAAAATGTCAGCAATCATCACACACACGTCAACTAATAAGAATTCGGCGGGGGAGGGTCATGGCAGAAGTGCATTGTGGGTCATGGAATGCTAACTGCTATATGCTACTGCCGTAGCTATTAAAATTGATAATTTCATCGTTGGCGGTAACTTATAAAAACTGAGAAGGGCTGAACAAAAATGGCACCGAAAAGGAAATCATGTACTGCAGATTACAAGCTGAACGCAGTGAAATATGCAGCGGCGCATACCTTTGAAGTTGGCAGAGTTGTTTAGAAGCGACATCGAGGAAGAAGATTTCATCGGATTTATCGTTGAAGAGTGACAGATTGTTTGGTAAACGTATAGCATGTTCTATATGTTATATTTATTTGAATGACTCTTACCATAATATGTTACGTTAACATACCAGGCACCTTCTCAGTTGGTTATTTATGCGTCATATAACGTACACTTATTCAGCCTGTTGTTCACTATTCTTTATTTATTTTAAATTGCCTTTCAAATGCCTATTCTTGGTGTTGGATTTTATCAAATAAATTTCCCCCAAAAATGCGTTTTATACTCCAGTGCGACGTATAAACAGTATGTTTTTTCCTTCTTTATTATGCATTTTCGGCTGGTGCGACTTATACTCCGGAGCGATTTATAATCCGAAAAATACGGTATTTATTTATTTATGAGAGCCTACTCTGCAGTGGACATTTGTTTTTGGATTCTATATTGATAATACTAGCGCATACCATAATAATCTATTTGCACAAATGACTCCAATTACCCTGAGTGACGCTTCCAGTTATAAATGATGCTGCCCTTGCCACTTCAGCACTTCTGCAGCACTTTAAAATTGCATGTCATGCACGGTGCTTGAGCAGGTGTTGTTTTTTGTAGCGCTATAAGCCTGTCTCCTCTGCTATCATTCTACTTCCCCTTGCTCGGGGCCCCTGTAATGAGGTGACTGCAGTTATAGTTGCAGTGCAGAAGGATGGACAAGATGTCCATCGCAGAGCAATATAATGTGTCGTACCAAATAAAGAGTCCGACATCACAGCCCATCAGTAGTAACTAGAATATTTGCAATTGCAGTCATATTTCGGTAGATGGTTTCTTTGCAGATGTTTTATTTTCTTATATCCTGCAGTTGGCCAGGCATGTGTGGATATGAGGCAGTCTATTAGTCTGAAAGGTTCTGCACTTTCCCTGCTCTCATATTCTTATGAAATAATAGTACCCATCGCTTTGAGCGTCCTCTGGCCAAGCTGCAATAGCTCATAGCCTCCTTTTATCTTTATCTCTCGCAGATTTTCAATATCAGTTGAGTTTGCCAAAAGGGTGACAATAGGTCCTTGGTTTTATTTATTAGGCCCCGACAGCATTTTGCATAAAATGTAATTTGAGGATGCAAATCTACAGTGCATGAATATACATGTGAGTACCTTTTTTGTCATGGAAATGGGAGATCATTGTATTGGTCTGAGACAACCTTCTCAGAAGTACATTTAACTCCCACTTCTAAAGACATGCACCTGGGGATAGGTTGATTGGAAACACTGAATTGGCCCTAGTGTGTGAATGTGAGTGTGAATGTTGTCTGTCTATCTGTGTTGGCCATGCGTTGAGGTGGCGATTTGTCCAGGGTGTACCCCGCCTTCCGCCCGATTGTAGCTGAGATAGGCACCAGTGCCCCCCGCCACACCAAAGGGAATAAGCGGTAGAAAATGGATGGATGGATGATGAAATTGACTGTGACAATACAGTTGGGTAACATACAAGCGTCACTTTAGCTTAAAAAATTGAGACTATTTTGAGCCCAACCATTACAAAAAATGTTTACACTTTATATAAAACAATTTTCAGACTTTTTTTTTCTTTTTTTAACAAACTTGAATTTAATTTGATGCATTTTTTGTGCTACAAAAAATTATGGGAAATAAACTACAGTGTATATATATATATATAAACTACAGTGTATATATATATATATATATATATATATATATATATATATATATATATATACATATATATACACATACATACATGTGTATATTAGGGCTAATCTTTGAGCACCACACGATTTTTTTCTTTTCTTGGGGGTAACGATTTGTTTTAGAATTGATTCTCGATTCAAAATCTATATTTGAAAATAAAAAATTGGATGCCAGTTCTATGATGAATTACATTCCTCCATGAAATAGATAAACATATCTGATCAATTTTGATCGATTAATCTGAAAATCTTTTTTTTACAACCCTGTGTGTAAATATATATATATATATATATATATATATATATATATATATATATATATATATATATATATATATATATATATATATATATATATATATTTATATATATATACATATATATACATACATACATATATATATACATACACATACATACATATATATATATACACACACACACAGATAGATATATATGTAAAGTGATTAATTTTATAATCGGATTAATCACACTCTTGAACCATGATTAATCATGATTAATCACAGGTTATTTTTGCTTGCATGAATAACAATTGCTTAAGCAAATATCGCAGTATTTGGATACAAATGCAATTTGGTAGTCAGAATGTTACAGGATCATTTTTTAAACGTTTTACTGAACTGCAAGTCATTGATTTGCTTAAAACTTGGTGACAGTAAGCACAGTAAGAATTAAGTGCGAACCACACACACAACAGCGACAGAAAGGTGACGTTTGAATGGCTCAGTCCATGTATTGTCTGTTAAGACTCTTTGGCGAAATGGCCCAATGAGAGCTTGAGAGGCCAAGAAATGCCACCCACGCAAGTTGTAGCCCTTCCTCGTCCAACCATCCTTATTGGTAATCAGTCAACAAGCGTGGGGGTGAAAAAATAACACAGAAAAAACAAAAAAGAGAATCCAAGAAAAAACTAAAATGTGCTGCAGGGAAATGAAGAGATAAAAAAAAGAAAAGCGTTAGTGACACAGACTTCTAAGAGCAGAAAAATGGAGAAGATGTTTGACAGTAGCTACTTCAGCGTGTCCCTCACAGCAGCAGCTGCTTTCTGCATTGCTCTGACAACAGCGCATGAGGATATAGAGGAGAGTAAAAATAATAAATATTGTTGAACTCAACTGCATTTGAATAAAGAGGTGATATTATGGCAAGCAGGTCCTTCTTCCAGCATGGCGTGGATGAGGATAAAACATTCATGAATGGTTCAAAATGGTCACTTAATTACCAAACTTTAAATAAAATAAATATCAAACATGATGGTGTGGTGAGTAAATAGCTCAAACGTAGTTAGTTATCTTAAGTGTGGTAAGATGTGGGATCTGTTGTTGTTGCTTGTGCAGCCCTTTGAGACACTTGTGATTAAGGGCCGTATAAATACACTTTGATTGATTGATTGATGAATTGTAAAACAATAATAATACTATATTTATGTTTTTATTAACCATTGAAGATCTATTTTATATTTTCTTTAAATAACACCACTTTGCAAATGTACCCGCTTGTGACAATGTGTTTTGTATGGCCGAGTAATAAATTAACAGTCTTACATTTTGAATAAATTACCTTTTTTAAGAGCAAGTAAGCAACTCACTGTGAAGTTATTAGTTTATTCACGCCTTCACAATTTAAAGGGATATTGTTTAGCATGGTGGTTATAATACGGGGTTTGTGATATGTACATCAATTGGGTGACTTGGCACAATATCTGTGCGTTGATTGTAGTGCACCGTGCGTGTCTGGATCAAAAAGTCCATGGCCAATTTTTCCCCCAGTCCTCCCCTGATAGTCACTTGTCATGTCAGTCAGGTTACATGTTGTACTATATACACACTGATTATGTTAAAGAAACATAACTGTTCTCTGCTCAGATGATCTGTGTGGAGAGACGGAGCCAAAGAGCCGACAGCGGGCGAGGACAAACAGCGGTCCTGACCAAGATGGCGGCCTGGAGGCGGAGCATGCAGTAGAACGGAGAGGCGGAGCACGCCAGGAGCGACACTGCGGCCATCAGAGTCAGGTGCGTACACAACATACCTGCTCGCAATCCCTGCATCTTCTGCTGCAGCATTAAAGGGGAGAAAGAGGAGCAATCGTGGCAGAAGTAGGAGAGGAAACAACTGGCAACAAAGACCACGAGAGCGACCCAGAGCGAGATGCCACCCCGCGGAAGACGCAGCCACCGGCCACCGAAAGGTGCACTGCAACGAGCAGGAAAGGAGAGCGTGCTAGAAATTGGCACAATCGACTGGCAAGAAAACTTGTTTGTTGAAACAATAAACGGGAGTCAAACCTGCTATCACGCCTCTTGCATCGATGGTCACTGCGACCCACACGATGACGGCTGGAGACCTGTCACAATCTGCTTTTAAAAATGACCATAAAGGCTTTCTTTAACAATCATAACTGAACTTCCATCCATCCATTTTTTCTACCGCTTTTTCCCTTTTTGGTGTCGCAGGGGGTGCTGGAGCCTATCTCAGCTGCATTGGGTGGAAGGCGGGGTACACCCTGGTCAAGTCGCCACCTCATCGCAATAACGGAACTTATGGAGCCTAAATTTAACAACATACCAAGGTACAAAAATAGTAATAACATTGTACAACTTACATTTTATCTTTACTCTTGTACTGTTTGTATTTAGTTAATTACATTCTGTCAATCTTATTTAAATGTGCATCTGTGTTGATATGAATGAATTGTATTTTATTTTACTTAATGCTCTTGTGATACAAATTGGCAGGGGTAGAGAAAGATAGAATGTGGAGAGACAGGGACAAACATTGGATGCAGGAACGGAAAGAGAAACGTGTGAAAAGAACTTTCAGAATTTTGACCCAGATATTTGTCAAATTCTGGTTATGGCCCTGGCAGTGGTTTAAACATACAGTGCTATCTCAAATTAGGAATGTTTTGAGATTGGGGCAGTATCTTGTCTAATTGTTATGATTAGGTTGCATGCAAAATTTTTGAGTTACAAACATATATCCCAGCCATTAGTTGGCAGAGATAATGTTACAGTAAACCCGGCAAGATCTGCCCATCCGGTCTGACTCAATTGCCTTAGCTTTTTTAGAGATGGGCATAATTTTGTTTTGTCTAGCCATGGGAAGTAAGAAAATGAATGTGAAGGCGACATTGATTTGGAATTAAAGTGTTTTGAGTTCAGAACTCCATCAGAGAACTATTAAACTTAGAAGTAGAGGAACTACTTTTGTAAGAAACGAGGACATTAACAATACATCTCAGAAAAAGTTTTCATTTTAGCCAATACAATTGTTTTCGTTACTGCCCAGTTAAAGACTATAAAATACATTTTTTGGTATGTTTATCAGTTTTGATTATACAGAGCAGTAGTAACAGGGTTTCCCCTAGATTGCCAACATACTTGTGGCTGTGTGGGCGTGCTTAGTGGGCAGTGTCACCATGATGTCATCGTAACGTTTGCATAATTTGCTAATAATATATGATTTTTCTTTAAAAAGGCTAAAAAAATATACATACATTTAAAAACAAATCTGTTCTTTTACCAGTTAGTATTAACATATATATTTTATATTATATTATTTTGCTTCATTTTCAATTGTTGCTGTTAATTGTACAATTGTCTTTGTTGAGAAGTTTTCAAGTGTCTAGAGGCTTTTAGTGACTTTTTCTTTAATAAAAAACTCAGCAACAAATCAAGCATATTTTTCTGGTGTTATTATAAACTTTACTCATGTTAAGAAACTCCACTTCTGTCGCCTGATGTCTGCAACGAAAAGCAAGCTGCAGCGAGCATGACATCACCCTTGCTTCGCAATCGGAAGTTGTCTTTATTTTTAAGTTATCATTCCAATATTTTAGCAGTCCGGCCAAATAGCTAAAAGGAGTTTGAAACCCCTGGTCTAGAAAGAATGCATTGTGTCATGAAATATTAAAGGCCTACTGAAACCCACTACTACCGAGCACGCAGTCTGATAGTTTATATATCAATGATGAAATATTAACATTGCAACACATGCCAATACGGCCGGTTTAGTTTACTAAATTACAATTTTAAATTTCCCGCGGAGTATTTTGTTGAAAACGTTGCGGAATGATGACGCGCAGGATGACGTGTGTTTGTGACGTTATTGGTTGGAGGGGACATACTAACTCAGCATGACTTACGGCTAAAAGTTGTCTGTTTTCATCGCATAATTACATAGTAATTTGGCCCATTTGTGTTGCTGAATCTTTTGTAATTTGTTCAATTAATAATGGAGACTATAAAGAACAATGCTGTTGGTGGAAAGCGGTGTATTTCAGCTGTCTTTAGCACTTTGTTTGTTGTGAAGCTTTAACACAGAGCGGTCAAGCGAACATATTTCTCTTCGTCAACCAGCATGTTTTTGGATGGGAAAACTGTGATATATATCTTACTGGAGACATCAGTGGATTATGCGTCCTCCTGCAGTAGCTGTCAAAAAAGGCAGCTGTGAGCTTGGCTCCTCGGCTTCTCTTTGAGAAGCCAGCCGACTTTGAGGTATGTCTTTACAATCTCACTAAAACACTATTAAAACAATAAGCAGATGAGGGATCTTCCAGAATTATCCTAGTAAATGTGTCTAATTACATCTGAAATGCTCACACTGCCGCCGCCTGGAGCCGTCGCTTTTTATTTGATTTTATTTTTTCTAGTTCTTCACTATCATTATCTTCATCCACGAATCTTTCATCCTCGCTCAAATTAATGGGGAAATTGTCGCTTTCTCGGCCCGAATTGCTCTTACTGCTGGTGGCTCACATTATAAACAATGCGAGGTTGTGAAGAGCCCTCACCGGTGATGTCACGCGCACATAATTCTGGTAAAGGCAAGGCTTTTTTATTAGGGACCAAAAGTTGCAAACTTTATCGTCAATGTTCTCTACTAAATCCTTTCAGCAAAAATATGGCAATATCGCGAAATGATCAAGTATGACACATAGAATGGACCTGCTATCCCCGTTTAAATAAGAAAATCTCATTTCAGTAGGCCTTTAAATAGTAAATTTGTAATATTTGCATATTCCAGCTAACAAAAATCTCCTAACGACTGCTGTGAACCCCCTGTGACAAACCAAACCCAATATTAATCTTGTGGCATAAAAGTCTCATCTCTGCCTGACAAGGTAAACAAAGTAGGCAAAGCAGCGAGCTGGAAGTTTACATCCAGTGCACACATTTCCAGGATAGAATTAATAAGGGAGGATGCAAGCTTAGGGATAAATCCATGAAGAGATGAAGCCGAGCTGAGGAAATTCAATCTGTTGTCGTAACCTGTGCCCGCACAAGCTAACACGCAGGTTCCTGTTCTTGTTTGCGACCCATCAAAACAACTTCATGGAAAACAAACAAAAAGCAAGGTATGATCAGAGAACTTAAAATCTGAAAAGCCTTTAAGTCTTACGAGTGAAACTAAAACCATTTACCATTCATTGGCGAAGAATGGATAAAAATGGATTAAACCTGAAATGTGGGGACGTGGAACACAATCGTGACGTATTAGATTCTTGCAAGTCCTGTTTAGTCTCTGAGGGATCGGGTGGCAATCAAAAGCGATCTGACCGAAGGCAACCACACCACGTTGAATTACAGGAAACGTTACGCGGCGACTGTTGGAGGTGCTAAGCTTTGCGTTTTCAAACGAATAGAACGGATCAAATGCAAATATGATTCCTAGTTCTATAAGAAGCTTAAGGTATTGCCAGACTGTTTACAAGCCAGGTTTTCTGGGAACCAAACATCTGCCCACATCAGGCTTGTAGCTTGATCCCATGTCACATGTACATATTTACTTTATTCCTTGCTATTCATTGTGCGCCACCAGGTCATCCTCTCTATCGAGCCGTTGACAAATTAAGCATTAAAGTCACACAATAGAGATTTCACGCTTTGTTTCCTGATATAGTCCGCACTTCGCAAAATCAATTATTCCTTGGGTTTGTCTCACCAATCACTTTCTCCCTCGCCCTTCTAGCTGTTGAGCCTCCACACCGCAGGAGGAAAACCCACCGAGCGTATCTATGGATATGCATGCATGGCAACAGTGTTGCCAAGAGCTACCCGAACTAAGAATAACTCGGTTTTTGGGATCAAGGTCTAGAGGAAAATCATTCACGACAAACCTTTGCGGAACTCGTTAATGAGTTTTTATTCTCACTCTTGACAGTTCATTTTAATGAAATACAGTTTTGTCAATTTGCATAATGATCCCCGACCACACAAGCGGGGGAGTCAATCACAGCTAATTATGATATCAGAAAGTAATTTTGGAGTTATGTAAATAAGGTGTGTTTTTTCAGGCGGCGGTCATGTTGAGGAAAACTTTGACGCACCCGAGAAGAACACGACAAAGGAGGAAATACAAATGAAACTAGAGTGAACCCTCCCTAAAACAACGGGGATGCACAGAAAGTGTGGAATCATCTCATACTTGCCAACCTTGAGACCTCCGAATTCGGGAGATGGGGGTGGGGGAGGCTGAGGTTGAAGGGGGCGGGGGAACTGGTGGGGATGTATATCGTAGCGTCACGGAAGAGTTAGTGCTGCAAGGGATTCTGGGTATTAGTTCTTTTGTGGCGCAGTGGTAGAGTGGCCGTGCGCAACCCGAGGGTCCCTGGTTCAATTCCCACCTAGTACCAACTTTGTCACGTCCGTTATGTCCTGAGCAAGACACTTCACCCTTGCTCCTGATGGGTGCTGGTTAGCGCTTTGCATGGCAGCTCCCTCCATCAGTGTGTGAATGTGTGTGTGAATGGGTAAATGTGGAAGTAGTGTCAAAGCGCTTTGAGTACCTTGAAGGTAGAAACGCGCTATACAAGTACAACCCATTTATAATTTATTTTATTTATTTGTGTTTGAAGGGGTGGGGGGTAGCCGTGGGATGTATATTGTAGCGTCCCAGAAGAGTTAGTGCTGCAAGGGGTTATGGGTATTTGTTCTGTTGTGGCGCAGTGGAAGAGTGGCCGTGCGCAACCCGAGGGTCCCTGGTTCAATTCCCACCTAGTACCAACTTCATCACGTCCGTTATGTCCTGAGCAAGACACTTCACCCTTGCTCCTGATTGGTGCTGGTTAGCGCCTTGCATGGAAGCTCCCTCCATCAGTGTGTGAATGTGTGTGTGAATGGGTGAATGTGGAAGTAGTGTCAAAGCGCTTTGAGTACCTTGAAGGTAGAAACGCGCTATACAAGTACAACCCATTTATAATTTATTTTATTTATTTGTGTTTGAAGGGGCGGGGGGTAGCGGAGGGATGTATATTGGAGCGTCCCGGAAGAGTTAGTGCTGCAAGGGTGCATTCTGGGTATTTGTTCTGTTGTGTCTATGTTGTGTTACAGTGCGGATGTTCTCCCAAAAATGAGTTTGTCATTCTGGTTTAGTGTGGGTTCACAGTGTGGCGCATATTTGTAACAGTGTTAAAGTTGTTTATACGGCCACCCTCAGTGTGACCTGCATGGCTCTTGACCAAATTTGCATTGCATTCACTTGTGTGTGTGTGAAGCCATAGATGTTATGTGACTGCGCTGGCACTCTGTTTGTATGGAGGAAAAGAGGACGTCCAGGCTGTCCTCACTCAGGTCCGCATGTTAAGGGGTGAAGGTGTCAGTTGAGAAAAGACGCTAAAAGGCACGCCCCCAATAATGTTGTTTGGGTGGAAATCTGGAGAAATGTGGGTGAATGGTTGCTTCGGGAGATTTTCGGGAGGGGCACTGAAATTCAGGAGTCTTCTGGGAAAACTGGAAGGGTTGGCAAGTATGAATCATCTACACTGAAAATTATTTGACATTTGCCAAGATTTAAAATTGTATTTCTAAAAATGTCCCTAGTTTTAAGGGCAATGTTCTTAATTATATTTTGTCCACTGTATTTAAAACATTTTAAAAATGAGAAAATAACTATTAAAGTAACCTGAGTAAATTCCCCCCACCAAGTGCAAATCTTCCTGACACGTGAATCACAAACCACTGTTTGTAATAATAATAATAATAATAGATTATATTTATATAGAGCTTTTCTAGACACTCAAAGCGCTTCACAAAGAATTGATTCACACCTGATGGTGGTAAGCTACATTTGTAGCCAGAGATGAACTGGGGTAGACTGACGGAAGTGTGGCTGCCAGTTTGCGCCTACGGCCCCTCCGACCACCACCCATCATTCATCATTATAGGGATTAGGGACAAGGGTGAAGTGTCCTGCCCAAGGACACAACAGCAGTGATTTGGATGGCAAGAGGCAGGGAGAGAACCAGCAAACCTGGCACGGCTGCTCAACCCACCACGCCATGCCGCCCCGTTCCTGCTGGTTTGTGCTGCAACAAGCTTTGTTCAAACTGTTACCATCGGTCTAACCAATACCACAATAAAAAACATTAACTTAAAAACTTTAATAGGTAGACCAAAAATGTTTGCAGCACAAATGAAGCACATGCGAATGGGACACGTTTGGGGAGATTTTGACACAGTTGGGATATAGTTATGATTATTAACATGTTAAAAACATAAAAACATAAAATGTTAATAACTTAAAAACTATAATAGATGGAACAAAAATGTCAGCACAAACTATCGGGACTGGTTTGTGGAGGTTTTGACAAGATGGGGGAGCTGATTGTGAATATCGAAATGTTAATAACTTAAAAACTATAATAGTTAGACAAAACATTTTTCAGCTCAATGAAGCACATACAAAACACAAACAAGTGGTACAAATACAAGTTAGTGGGGGTGTGTGTTGGGGTGGGTGTAAGATGTCAACAGTAGGAAAATGTATTTTAGAATACCTTAAACCCTATAAATTGTCATAATCCTTGGCCCGGATCATGTTTTTGTTCTTTTCTGCTGGTTTTGGACTGCCTTAGTTCTGGTTGAGTTTGTTTAGTTACCATGGCTGCATATTATTTTCACCGGCCTCTGATTGTTGTTCGGGATGCTCACCTGTTTCTCGAGCACTAATCAGAGGCATTATTTAAGCCTGCCTTTGCCAGTCAGTCGGCCTGGTTTCTTTCTTTGCTTCATGCAACGGTTACGTTTGGATAATACTGGTTCTTGCTTCTATGTTTCCTGTGCTAAGTTTTAGCCTTAGATTCCGCATGCGATCGGCACACATCCTTTTTGCATGTTTTCTGTTTCGCTATGATTTATGAGAAATAAATCATGTTCCTACCTGCACGCTTTCGTCCGGAGTCGTCCGTTTGCATCCTGGGGGATTGAACCTCGCAGCAAGCTGCGACACCCCCGCAGTGACAGTAAAGGCACAAACGATAATTTTTGAAGCACAAACAAAACAAACGGTTAGGACAAGTTTAGGGAGATTTGGACAAGGTGGGGGGGCAATTTAAATTTTTGTTTTGCCCCCATAAAAAATCTTTTTTAAAGATTCTGCAACATTTCAAGGATGCTTATTTCAAGAATTACAAGTTGAATAATGCTTGTTTTCAGAATAAAACACATAGTTCTAGTTCAAAAGTCTACATATAGAAATCCTAATTCATGGTGTCTTATCAAGTAAGATTAATGAGTTGCATGGATAGTGTTTAGTATTTTTTTCCTAAAATTTGTATCTTATATTTTGTCAGCTCTTTTTTTCTCAGAGTCGGAGCTCATGTCCTTCTTCAGCTCGCACAAATCCCTGTCACAACTTGAACTAGAATAAAGCAATTGATTAAAAATCAATGCGAGGTCATATGAGGAAAATAGAGGGTGGACTTTGTGTACTCTAGGTGGGGATGCTGCGGATAAGAGGTATTTACGACAGCAGCAGCAACCTTGTAAACTGCTGAGTCATGAATACCATGAAAGTGCTGCTGACCTGTCACCACCTGGCTTGTTCTCTTTATTTACCATTTTGTTTTTAGTTTTTGTTCATTCCCGCAAGTTTAAAATATTTCCATCATTTTGCAACCCTTTTTGTATACCTGCTTTTCTTTGGTCGCCCTTCCTCCTGAGCTTGTGGCAGATAACCGTCCCTCCTCTCTGCATCACTACCATTCGCTCTCACCCAGCTGGGAGCCACAATTAGGGAGGCCGCTGCCTTTCTCCACGACCTCCCCGAATAGGGGAAGTGGTCATGCTGGGAGACGTCGCAGAAAGGACATGTTAAAAGCTGCAAGCCTCGGGCTACAACTATTGAGAAAGAGAAGGGAGAAGCATCACGTTTCATTATTTCGGATGTCCCAACGTTTTAAAGTGAATGTCGATGCAAGCCTCTACGTAAGCACACTAAATTTGACCAATCTTTTGTTTTCTTTATCCATTTATAAGTAAGCCTGTTTTAAAAAAATGTTTTGGTTAATATATTAAAAATAGGGCAGTCAAAAATAATATGTTAACGCATGTCATTAGTTAAAAAAATAAGTAAATATTGCATTAATCATAATAATAAGTTTGTTCATTAAATTTTGCACTGTTTTCAGCTTGTACAATTACATTTGCTAAAGTAGGTCCAACATTTACAAAAAAATTGTTAAAAGCATCCGTTATTCCTTTAGGGTCATTTATAGTTTGATTATTTTCTATAAAATAGCTTGGGTGTTCCTTATGGGTCATGTTTTTTTTTTAAAGGGGAACATTATCAACAGACCTATGTAAGTGTCAATATATACCTTGATGGTGCAGAAAAAAGACCATATATTTTTTCAACCGATTTCCGAACTCTAAATGGGTGAATTTTGGCGAATTAAACGCCTTTTTGTTTATCGCTCTGGAGGCGATGACGTCAGAATGTGACGTCGCCGAGATAATACAGCCGCCATTTTCATTTTCAACACATTGTAAACATTGGGTCTGAGCTCTGTTATTTTTCGTTTTTTCGACTATTTTTTGGAACCTTGGAGACATCATGCCTCGTCTGTGTGTTGTCGGAGGGTGTAACAACACTAACAGGGAGGGATTCAAGTTGCACCACTGGCCCGAAGATGCGAAAGTGTCTGCCGCCAGACCCCCATTGAATGTACCAAAGTGTCTCCACATTTTACCGGCGATGACAGACATGGCACAGAGATGTATGGATAACCTGCAGATGCATTTGCAACGATAAAGTCAAGGAAATCACAAAGGTGAGTTTTGTTGATGTTGACTTATGTGCTAATCAGACATATTTGGTCGCGGCGTGACTGCCAGCTAATCGATGTTAACATGCTACGCTAATCGATGCTAACATGCTATTTACCGGCGGTGCTAAAGCAGACATGGCACAGAGATGTATGGATAGCCTGCAGATGCATTTGCAACGATAAAGTCAACGAAATCACAAAGGTGAGTTTTGTTGATGTTGACTGCCAGCTAATCGATGCTAACATGCTACGCTAATCGATGCTAACATGCTATTTACCGGCGGTGCTAAAGCAGACATGGCACAGAGATGTATGGATAACCTGCAGATGCATTTGCAACTATATTACGTTTCCTTCCACCCACATTTAATGCGAAAAAAACACTTACCAATCGACGGATTTAAGTTGCTCCAGTGTCACAAGATGCGAAAGTCCTGATCGTTTGGTCCGCACATTTTACCGGCGATGCTAACGCAGCTATTCGGCCATGCTATGGCTATGAATAGCATCAATAGCTATTCGCTCAATAGCTTCAGTTTCTTCTTCAATACTTTTATACTCCAACCATCCGTTTCAATACATGCATAATCTGTTGAATCGCTTAAGCCGCTGAAATCCGAGTCTGAATCCGAGCTAATGTCGCTAAATCTTGTTGTGGTATTCGTAATTGTTTGTGTACATTGGCAGCACTGTATGACGTCACAGGGAAATGGATAGTCGCATCGCAAATAGTGAAAATCAGGCACTTTAAAGCTTTTTTTAAGGATATTCCGAGACCGGTAAAATAAAAAAAAAAACTTAAAAAAATACAACAAGCCACTGGGAACTGATTTTTTATTGTTTTTAACCCTTTTGAAATTGTGATAATGATCCCCATTAATGATACCATTTAAAACTTTCCACGTACCCTGGATGCTATTCTTATGTTGTTCTAATAGGTTACAGTAATATGTTCGTTCGCTGTGCTTTATTATTTGTTTTAACTTATTTTTGTACGTTTTATATTTGTGTTCAGTTTCTTTGGTTCTGTACTTTAAATGTCTTCTGTAAAGATAATTTTTCTTTTTGCAAGACTTCAGTATTCCTCTTGTGATCCACGGTTTGTCCTTAATGGTGCTGTCTTTAATGGCATGTTTTTTAATTGGACAGTGCTTGTTGTAAAGTTTTATGAAACTATTAAGAAAAGTTTCATATGCCTCATCTGGGTCTGTGGAGGTATTAACCTCCCCCCAGTCTTGGGCACATAACTCAGACTTGAATGCTGCCATAGTTTCGTGTGTTTGATGTCTAACAAATCTATATTGAACTGCTTTTTTGTTCTCTCTCTTATCAAAGAAATTGTGGAAAATGCTGAATACAGGTAGATGATCATTTACAGTATGTCATTGAATAGTAGTCCTGCTGTTATTTGATTCTCCGGTTGATTGGTGAGAATGTTATCGATCAGTGTGGCAAAGTGTACTTTTTTTTGGGTTGGTTTTGTTATGAGAGGAAATAAATTATTATTGTACAATCCTGTTATAAAATCTGTTGTTTTGGTAGTGTCCATGGGGTTCAGAAGATTAATATTAAAATTACCGCACACAATATGGATTTTGTTTGACTTACTAAACAAGTAATCAAGTTTTTCATTGAATGTGTCTAGACATGATCCAGGTGTTCTATAGACACAACTGACGTTCATTTTTTTGTTTATTTTTCTGTTTCGATTTCTACAGTTAAACATTCAAAGACTCCAGCTATAGCAGTTGATTTGCTATCAATCTTCCAACATTTTAAATCTTCATTTACAAAAAGTGCTACTCCTCCTCCCCTCTTTCCAACTCTGTTTGTGGTGAATAATTCATAACCATCCAATCTCATTTCACAACACTTGTTGTCATTGAGCCAAGTCTCTGAGACTGCAACACACTAAATTTTTTGAACTGGCTCAGATATTCTGTAATATTGTCAAAATGTTTATACAAGTTTCTGCTATTAAAATGTATTACAGTAAAATATTTGTCCACATTCACACATTTAAATTGTTCGTCTGTGTAGTACTCATAGTTTCTGGTAATATTATTATAAAGATTACAATCGGGACCTATATCACTGCCAAACTCATTTAAATTACAGTTATAATTGATGTTATCATAAAAGTCTACTGATCCGAGCCAAACGCAGAGGCCGTCCGTCTTTGTGATGCGAAGCCAGGCCGGGTAGAGTAGCGAGGGTTTGAGTCCCATCTAGTACAAAGATGCCATCACAGTCCGGTAAGCCCTCCGCTGATTCACTACCTCTGGAGAGTAGTCCTCGTACACTCTGAACACGTGCCCTTGGAAATACAGCGTACCCTTCTTCCTAGCTTCCCGAATCAGCAGGTCTTTGCTTTCTTTGACAAGAAAGCAGGATAGGTCGGGGCTTGTCCCCGTGTCCCGGCCTGAGAGCCAGGCTGCGATGAGCGCGGTCCAGCTCAAGTGGAGAGGAGAATATTTCCTCACCAAGTACTTCCTTCAGCAAAAGGCAGAAACACTTGGTAGGTTGCGGGCCTTCTATCCCTTCAGGTAAGCCAGTGAGCCGGGCATTACTCCGTCTGTTCCTTCCCTCCAGCTCGGTTAGCTTAGCTTTTAGCTTCTGATTGTCGGCCTGTAGCATGTCACAAACAGCCTCCACTTGCGCCAACCGCTGATGTACGGTTTCAGCATTTTCCTCCAAAGAGGTCAGTCCGTGGTTATGACTACTGACCGTCTCTTGAAGTCCGTCCAGCTTCTCGTTCACCTCGCAAAAGGATGTTTTAAGTTCAGTTAGCAAGGTTAATCTGTGGTCCGATAATATAGCAATCAGCTCAGATTTGCTAAAAGGTGCAGCATCGGCCTCTGCCTTTTCTTGTGGTTTTGCGGATTTGGGAGGCATTGTCGTTCAGGAAGCGTGTTGTTTGTGAGTCGTAGTAGCAGAAAGAAGTTACCAGCAGTTAGATGCTCATGGAATACAGGTAGAGTGCATGCCAAAAGGAAGAGTGAAGCAGGAGCTGGAGGCTAACACGTCTTCACGCCATGTGTCCTTTTTCACACAAAAAATTGATGTATAATTTTTTGCAAATTTTTTCCCCCCTACTTTTTAAAGAAACCAATGAATATAAATGACATGATAATTAAAAAAAAAAAGTTTGTATTTCATTTGATCAAAAACTAGTAGTTTGAAATGACACTGCATGCACTGCATCTTACTTGTAGCACAATTCTAATTTTTATAACGCTGTTCTTTTTAGAACAGATATAAATTGTACTCTTCATGATATCATTTTCAAAGAACTGAATTAAGACCTTTCTCTGGGAGGCAAGACTTCAGCTTTGAACAAATTACTTCTATTAACAAAAATGTAGCACTTCACACTGCATGCATATAAATACATAGTAAAGTAAAACACTGAGAGGACTATAGTTTTTGTTAGTGGATAAACGCAGGCTTTTTCATCTTAGCGGTGTACAAAGCGACCGCATTAATGATTGTTCTCCACTGTGGTTGTTTTCTCATCCTACGTGTAACCTTGTGTAAATGATTCCACCCCAGTCAGCTGCTTTTTAGCGGGAGTTTGTGTGTTGTTGCACTCTTGTTCGCCTCGTAAAGAGTTGCCTTTTTCAAACAAACATCTGGCTCTCTTTTGTGTTTGGATTAGCCGTGTTTTGCAAGGTGGAACAAAGTATGCTGTGGCAAAGAGAGAAAAAATATATATATATATTTTCTAAATTGTCTGCAATTTATCGATCAAATCAATATTTCTGCAGCACAGTGGTACATGGGTTAGTGCATCTGCCTCACAATACGAAAGTCCTGGGTAGTCCTGAGTTCAATCCTGGCCTCGGGATCTTTCTGTGTGGAGTTTGCATGTCCTCCCCGTGACTGCGTGGGTTCCCTCCGGGTACTCCGGCTTCCTGGGGATAGGTTGATTGGCAACACTAAATTGGCCCTAGTGTGTGAATGTGAGTGTGAATGTTGTCCGTCTATCTGTGTTGGCCCTGCGATGAGGTAGCGACTTGTCCAGGGTGTACACCGCCTACGGCCCGAATACAGCTGAGATAGGCCCCGCGACCCAAAAAAGGGACAAGCGGTAAAAAAATGGATGTGTTGTGTCACACACACACTCCGTGCTTCCCTCTGCTGCGGGAGCTCGCAGTACCTCCGCTCGGAACACCAGACACGCCTCCGCACTCATCAGGCAGACCGCGCCCACTCTCCGCCCCAGCAATCTACGACTGACACACCTGGCATTGATGAAGGACGGCAGTATAAAGACGGTCGATGCTTACTCATCGACGTCGGAACGTAAATTCTACTACCCGTAAGCTGCACGTCTCTGACAACCTCCTGATCTCGGTCGTTGCCTGTTCCCTTGTGCGTTTTTGTTCCCCTGATCCCTGTATCTCCCGCTCTTCCCACAGTGCTCGTGTCACTACTGCTGTGTCCCTCCTGGACCTGGTTTGCGTTCCCAATCCTTGACCCTGTTTTGGACTTTCGGACTCTCTCTCCTCCCTTTGACCACCGCTTGGACCTTAGACTTCCCCTGGCTTCTTCCCCCCTCGGATTTGGACTCTGGACATCCAACACGCACCTCAACAAACCTCACGGTATTTACATATGGTAATTCCACACATAGTCGTGCATGCAGACACATAGTAGCATACAGACTCCACGTAATCATCAAGTCTTCAATAAACCTATTGAACTTGAAATTCCGTTGCTGTGCCGTCTCCTTCCCCAGTATAAGCATAACAGGATGGATGGGAATCAATATATCGCCCAAGCCAACTGCAGCCCTACACAAAACAACTGATATAAATTGATATAATTGCCTGTTTGTCACCTCTTTTACCACACCCCTTATTTGCCTTTTCCCCCAGTGCTACCTTTAGTTGGCTCGTTAAGATGTCAATAGGGTTATAAACACAGGAACAGACTGTATTTTTGTATTATTTATAAATTGACTTCTGCTAAATGATTATATAACAGGGCATTTAGTTTGTGGCAATGCAGGCAGCCTGTCCTATTGTTTGTTTTTGTACACCTTCCAACTAAACTTAACGGATGCTCTCCATGACAGCCTGGAATAATGCGTTACTGACTCGTCACACCTTCCCCAAACGAAGAAGTCTCACTTTTTTTAAATTGTTCCACGACTTCCTGTTGACTACACTGCACTTTGTGAGCGTTAAAATTTGACAGCTAACTGTAAGAATATGTTGAGGCATTGAAATAAAATAAAAAAGGGAGAGGAGGCAGAAAGCAAGGAAGAAGTGGAAAAGCACATTGGAGAGTAGATAGACGGAGTAGAAGAGTGGGTACAGTAAAAGCTCTCCTCTGTGTTGGCCAGCTGCCAGCACCCTGGACAGCGATGCAACTTGCTGCTCTCCGCCCACTGGCCGCCTCCTCATCCAAACGCTTACTCTGCATTAAGAGCCCCAATCAAATATTCATTCTCCCAAAAAACTGGCACTTACATAACCGATACAACAAACGTTTCTCCACACTGACCTCGCTTGACTAGAACAATGTGTTTTACAGCCAGGGGGGGCGCAAACAATCATGTGTGCAGCAAGCAAAGGGTCAACGGTGTTGGCCCACTCAGAGAAGGCGATATTCTGCTTCCAGAGCGCTCTGATGCACCTAATTAATGAATAAATCACTTGTAAAGACAAGTACGGATGAGTGGTAACAGTGGCGCTCAAGTACACTGCTTTTATATTTGCTTTGAGAGCAACAACTCTCAAAATCCATCCATCCATCCATCCATTTTCTACCGCTTATTCCCTTTCGGGGTCACGGGGGGCGCTGGCGCCTATCTCAGCTACAATTGGGCGGAAGGCGGGGTACACCCTGGACAAGTCGCCACCTCATCGCAGGGCTCTCAAAATGCACAGCAATATATCATGCAAATAAAATAAAAGGTATTTTGTCTGAAATTACTCAAAGTACTTTTTTTTTTACTATTCATTTAGGAAAAGTATCTTCAACCTCGATTTAAAATACTGCTACATCTGGTTACCCCGTTTGTGACTTTGTCACTTTTGAGAATACGTGTCGTTATTATGGATGGGTACCCACTTCGGTATTTTAATAATAAGGAGTGCAATATTGGGAAAGTGTAATATGTGGGGAGAGTACTGTGTGCTCTCATAACTAACTGATATACCTGCGCACTGCTCACTGTTGTCACTGTGTTGTCGGATAAATTGTATGTATGTATGTATGTATGTATGCAAACTGTGTCTTGATGTATAAGACTAATTTCTCCTCAGGGACAATAAAGCTATTTATTACTATTATTATTATAATTATTTATAGGTACCGACCAAAGTCTGATTGTACTACCGGGTACCAAATCATTTAAAATCAAACCGTGCCATATTTCAATACATTTAATGTCTGGTTGCAAACACTTGGTCAGGAAACAAGCAGTCAGTCAAGCCCGCAGAGCAAACACAGCTAGACTGCGTCGAAGTAATGTAACAATTTTCCATGCAAATGAAGAAAGAAGGCGCCACATAAAAGTACTGCAGGGTTCCACTTTTCAAAATGTGCTAGCTCAATGCAAATTTACTTTGGATTTGGCACAGAAATGTTACCCATTAGTGATTTTACATAGTGATTTAACATCTGCAAATGTAGTAATGAAAACTACAACAAAGATACAAGCTACAGTCAAACAACTGGGGTGTAATAAAAACAATACTTACAGTACAAACACTGTGTAAGGTCATCAAAAGCAATTACTGGCACATTGAACTTAATGGCAAAGACTACTTCATGGCTAAGGCAACACACAGTAGTCCATACACTCGTGCCACTTAACGTTTTGGAATTGCCACTGCATGCAAAGACTAACTTTATAATACTTGCAAATGAGACAAAGAAGTGTAAGAAAACAAGATCAAAACTGGACAGCACAGCTTAGTGTTCCATGTGAAATAAAAAATGTTTTTATTTTTTTTTTAAACATTTACATTTATAAATACATTTTAACACAAAAGACCCCAAAATTGGTACCATTGAGTACCTTTATGGATTCCCAGGTATGCATCCCTAGACCTCATGGCTCATTCCAAAAGTTTCTATCACACATGCAGGTTATTTGGGTTGATTTCAATATTTATAACAACTGACACAAGTCCCTCCATTGGAAACATAACTCTTTTAGGCATTTGGTTACCTAGAAGTCTTAAGTCAAGATATTTACATACAGTTTTGACACGTCTTTGTTATTTTTTCATCACATTAAAGGCCTACTATAACCCACTGCTACCGACCACGCAGTCTGATAGTTTATAAATCAATGATGAAATCTTAACATTGCAACACATGCCAATACAGCCTTTTTAGTTTATTAAATTGCAATTTTAAATTTTGCGCGAAGTATCCAGTTGAAAACGTCGCACGTATGATGACGCGTGCGCGTGACATCACGGATTGTAGCGGACATTTTGTTCCAGCCCGATCCCAGCTATAAGTCGTCTGCTTTAATCGCATAATTACACAGTATTCTGGACATCTGTGTTTCTGAATCGTTTGCATTTTTTCAATTAATAATGGAGACGTCACAGAAGAAAGATGTAGGTGGGAAGCGGTGTATTGCGGCTGCCTTTAGCAACACAAACACAGCCGGTGTTTCCTTGTTTACATTTCCGAAATATGACTGTGAAGCTTTACTATGGAACAGAGCGGTCAAACGAACATGGTTCCCTACCACATGTCAACCGGCAGGTTTCGGTGAGAAAATTGCGGTAATAAGTCGGCTCTTACCGTAGACATGAGCGGAGCTTGCGTCGTTCCTTGTGCACCCGTCAAAGAGGCAGCTGCGGACTCTCTTGCGTCCTGCGACCGGCCACCCCTGAAAGTGGGATACTTAAACCGTGGAGGAGGGGAGAAAAAAGCTCAGCCCGGCCCCAACGGCTGCCTTCGCTTCACCTCGTTGAGAAACATGGCTTCCCTCAGAGACACTGGCGGTCACCACACCCGTGCCCACACCCCTCCGACTTTCAGGTACGACCATATAATCTCACTAAAACACTAGTAACACAATAAGCAGATAAGGGATTTTCCAGAATTATCCTAGTAAATGTGTCAAATAACATCTGAATCGCTCCCCAGTGCCCTTGTCTTTTTTTTTTCTTTTTTTGTTTATCGTATTTTTTTTCTAGTCCTTCACTCTCACTATCCTCATCTACAAATATTTCATCCTAGCTCAAATTAATGGGGAAATCGTCGCTTTCTCGGTCTGAATCGCTCTCGCTGTTGGAGGCCATGATTGTAAACAATGTTCAGATGTGAGGAGCCCTGCAACCCGTGACGTCACGAGCACATTGTGTCTGCTACTTCCGGTACAGGCAAGGCTTTTTTATTAGCAACCAAAAGTTGCGAACTTTATCGTCGATGTTCTCTAATAAATCCTTTCAGCAAAAATATGGCAATATTGCGAAATGATCAAGTATGACACATAGAATGGACCTGCTATCCCCGGTTAAATAAGAAAATCTCATTTCAGTAGGCCTTTAATGAGTTGTATCCATAGATGCAGCTAAAGGTCTTTGTTACTTGTCAATCGACCTCTATCCTTTTCAAGGATTTGACAAGTGTAGCAATTTCATTGGGCAAGAATCCAAAGAGAGGAGGCCTGGCTTGGACACAAAAGCTCTGCAAAAGCTTTGTAGATGTCACCTCTGTGTAAAGCCTTCAAAAATTGTGAAAAATCACAATACAGCTTAGAAAAAGAAAGTCAGGCACTGTACTTTTTATCTGACAACGAAGCACAAGTTGGAAGATAAAATATGACTTCGTTCCTTCTATTCGAGAACTTTCCTCTGACTTACACTTTTGAATTAGATTCAATTGTCACAAAGAGAAAACAGAAAGCAGTTGAAGTGTTTACATCAAGACTTTCAGGACCTGGATGCATGTCTGTGTGTGAGGGTCTTCAACTGTTAAGTGGTCTGTAATGGCAAAGTAATTGTATCCCAATTGGTCTTACTCCATCCACTCAAAACTTCCGGTTCCAGACCCTCTTTGTGATGCTTTCCGGAAAACACATCTCAGACATTTTAGTGACTCTGCCAACAAGTTGCTGATGTAATAGCAATTATAACTACAGTTGTTTTTTTAATTAAATTCGCTTTTTGGGGAGGACTATGAGGACAAACTGTACAGGACACTTGTAAATATTGAGGCACGACACCGACAAGTTTTGGGTAACCCTCATTAGATCTAAGGTACAGTAAATGAAATATAATATTCAAACGTTTCCACTTGTTATGTCTGTTCTATTAAAAATACAAACCCCATTTCCACATGAGTTGGGAATCTGGAGAAATCACTTCACGTAAGCAGCATGGCCGGAAACCAACATTGAATGACCGTGACCTTCGATCCTTCAGACCGCGCTGTATCAAAAACCGACATCAATCTCTAAAGGATATCACCACATGGGCTCAGGAACACTTCAGAAAACCACTGTCACTAAATACAGGTCGTCGCTACATCTGTGAGTGCAAGTTAAAGCTCTACTATGCAAAGCGAAAGCCATTTATCAACAACATCCAGAAACGCTGCCAGGTTCTCTGGGCCCGAGATCATCTCTAAGATGGACTGATGCAAAATGGAAAAGTGTCCACGAGTCCACATTTTAAATTATTTTTGGAAATATTCGACATTGTGTCATCCAGACCAAAGGGGATGCGAACCATCCAGACTGTTATCGACGCAAAGTTAAAAAGCCAGCATCTGTGATGGTATGGAGGTGCATTAGTGCCCAAGGCATGGGTAACTTACACATCTGTGAAGGCACCATTAATGCTGAAAGGTACATACAGGTTTTGAAACAACATATGCTGCCATCCAAGCGCCGTCTTTTTCATGGAAGCCCCTGCTTATTTCAGCAAGACAATGCCAAGCCACATTCAGCACGTGTTACAACAGCGTGGCTTTGTAAAAAAAAGAGTGCGGGTACTTTCCTGGCCCGCCTGCAGTCCAGGCCTGTCTCCCATCGAAAATGTGTGGCGTATTATGAAGCGTAAAATACGATAGTGGAGACCCCGGACTGTTGAACGACTGAAGCTCTACATAAAACAAGAATGGGAAAGAATTCCACTTTCAAAGCTTCAACAATTAGTTTCCTCAGTTCCCAAAACGTTTATTGAGTGTTGTTAAAAGAAAAGGTGATGCAATACAGTGGTGAACATGCCCTTTCCCAACTACTTTGGCACGTGTTGCAGCCATGAAGTTCTAAGTTAATTATTATTTGCAAAAAAAAAAAAGTTTATGAGCTTGAACATCAAATATGTTGTCTTTGTAGTGCATTCATTTGAATATTGGTTGAAAAGGATTTGCAAATCATTGTATTTCGTTTATATTTACATCTAACACAATTTCACAACTCATATGGAAATGGGGTTTGTACAACACGAGAGCCCCTCAACTGAGAATATTCATAACACAAATGTGCATTGTAGATTAAAAACGATCTGTGAACATGTACCAATGACTCACGCAGCTCTTGTTAGACACACTTTAAGTGGGTTATGAATTATGGTCGCAATGTTGCTATTGTTCAAAGCCAAAAAGGCAATTGACCACCAACTGATTATTATTGATATGAAACGGAGTGTTTCCCTCATTTCTATGCACGCCACGCCGCACATCTGTCTTTGCTTACATATTCAAGTTCACGTTGGGTGACTTAATTAGCAGTGCAAACACGTCGGGTGTCACTTTGAGTCAAATGCCAGTAAAAAAAAAAAAAAAAAAGGACACGTAGGCTACATGTCAGCAGCATTCTAATAAATGTCCATTATGTCTGTTCTGCGACAGCACACATAAAAGAAGTGAAGGACAGGAGGAGATAACGGCCATCAGCTCAAACCTTCATAACATAAAAGTCACAGCTCGATATATAAGGGCATGGAGATGGGCGTGTTGCAATACAATATCCATAAAACCTCATCAAAATGGGTGGGGATAGTACTCAATTGATCAACACTAACTAGAGGAATACATGTTTTGAAAGTGGTTACAATTGGAAGATACATCTCAAAGTGACCACTTTAAAAAGCCCATCTTGATTTTTCCAGTCCATTTCTACTCATAGCATATGCACGGCTCTAAATGAATTCCCTCAAAGCTTTTATGCCTGCTCTCTCTCAGCTGTGTGCATCTTCCAACAAGTGTATTTAGCTTTAGAGCGGGCGAGGAACGCATTCCGTTGTGATGGGAGTGGAAATGCTCTAAGAGCTTTTAGCATCTCTATTTCCCAGAACAGACTTTAGGCATGTTCACATATCCGACAATTAGCTGCTGCCTCACAGGACTAACAAAGTGTATCAATAGTGTCTGTGAAAAAAAAAATCACATTTTGAACCCAATGACACGGCATATTTGCATTTGAATAGGGGGGGGGAACACGTAAATTAGTATACGGGCGTCATAAACTGTAGGCTACTTTTTGAAATGAGCAGTTTTATGATATGACTGCATGTGTTTGTATCAGCCAACTTTTCTAATCCTGAACCTCAAATTACCTAAAATTCATGCTAATGCTAAGTAGGTTTGTGCGATAATCAATATTTAATATAAATGTGATGAATCCCAGACAAAAAGACACTACTTTTTTTCCTGCACTTCAAACCCTTCGCCTTATAAAACGGTGTGGCTAATTTATGGAATTTTCTTCAAATACAAATTAAATAACACAAGCAAATACACTAAGAAAGTTTTTTGTTGTTTGTGCTGTGGCGCCATCTTTTGAACAAATTTTCTCACTGCAGGTGCTGCAGTGTCCTTCCATTTAGTGCAATACTTTCAACCAGAAGTTTTCTAGCCGTCCGTAGCGTTCTACTCGTATGGATTCTTCTTTCATAACTCTAAGCAACGTTTGTAAGTCTTACTGCATACCTAAAACTGTTTATACTTATTAAACCTTCCCCTGTGTGATGTCTTTAGCATTAACTAATATGCTGACACATTCATAAGTGTCTGTGTTAGTATTATCAACGGACAAAGGTATTCTTTTTGTATTGTTTCAGTTTCACAAATTGTCAATAAACTCACAAAGACGTCACCGTGGAGTTATTGAGTCTGTTTAGCTGATTGGGTTATAGTGTTAGTGGGTTCATGACGATGACTTCGGTTTTGTTTGATTAGTCGATTTAGTGCCGTGTGACAAGCACCGTTTGTCAACAATTAAGGCATATAAATTAACATTCAAATCTTTCTGTGCAAATATTTATTTTGCAACTCATATATATACTGTATGTATATATATATTTTATAGCTTGGTGCGGCCAATACATGGAAAAAATGTGATTTCTTCTAACACATATTGAGTGCGCTCAATAGTACTGAAAATACGGTAGATCTGTCCGTAGATAGAGCTTTCAATACTACTGTCATATCGCGATAAAGTATGTTGACGACACATTCTAGCTGTATCCCGCAAGTAAATCACTAATCATCACCTCCAAGGCGACAAATAAAGTATGTTTCTTACAAGTATACGGTCAGTGAAAATTAATTTCCCCATGGGGACCAATAAATATAAAACCATCCATCCATTTTCTACCGCTTATTCCCTTTGGGGTGTTGGGGTGGGCGCTGGTGCCTATCTCAGCTACAATCGGGCGGAAGGCGGGGTACACCCTGGACAAGTCGCCACCTGATTCCAAGGCCAACACAGATAGACAGACAACATTCACACGCACATTCACACACTATGGCCAATTTAGTGTTGCCAATCAACCTATCCCCAGGTGCATGTCTTTGGAAGTGGGAGGAAGCCGGAGTACCCTGAGGGAACCCACGCAGTCATGGGGAGAACATGCAAACTCCACACAGAAAGATCCCGAGCCCGGGATTGAACCCAGGACTACTCTGGACCTTCATATTGTGAGGCAGACGCACTAACCCCTCTACCACCGTGCTGCCCGTTCTATCATCATATAGATGTCAAATAATAAACTGTGAACTTATACCCCAAGAGGTTGCAATATATTTATCACAATATAAAGTTTAGGTCATTGCCTATCTCTAATGCGAACAACAGTAAGGGTGCTGGTCTGCTAATAACATAAATTTAATATTCTTCAGTGTACCGCCATTATGACTTTGAAGCAGTTATGAAAAGGTAGAACTGACAATTTATTGTTGCTTTAAATCAAATTTATACATATTTAGTGAATGTTTTACGTAAGCCGGGTAGAAGAGAGAGTCTGTGTGCATTGAAAGCGTTTGGACAAAGTGGTGCCATGAATCATTTTCCTGTGTCAAAAGCCATGGATAAATCACAATTGGCTAGCACTGAGTCACTAGCCAGTGCGATCCACCAGACCAGATCAGTAAATCGCGGCAGAGATGGATAATGGTGCAACGTTATGATGATGGCTTGCTTCTGTAACTCTCCCGAAATGGCGCTCATCATGGAGCGCGGACAAAGTCTCTGTCTCACTTAGGCGCGCTGTCAAACCGGCTGCGGAACGGGCTGGCGATCCCTATACGTCACGGAGGAAAACATTAAAAAGACACCTTGATGTTTGGAAAGTCATCACCTTGACGATGGCGGAAGCCATTTTAAGCAAGGCGCATGCACGCTACGGTGTCCATCTCGTCTGTATATAGGCGTCATCTGCGTTAACGACCTCTTTAATGAAGTGAAACGCATTCGAAACGAAGGATTGATGCAGCTGATGGCTTTTAGCGAGAGGAGCCATCGAGACAAAGTATTATTATTGGTACAGTTTCTTGTTCGATCGTCACTATATGAGCATATTAGCATGATCACAATATGTTTGCCTGTGAAACAAACTAAAGAAAGAAAGCTGGGCGTGCAAAGCATCCACATGGGAGACGCTCACAACTACCGATAGAGAGTGAGTCAATCAATGTTAAGCACAAATTCCACTCACGCCTCTTTATCAATGGGCAATGAAAACCCTTCAGGTGTGTCAGAGTGTCATATAATCAGTGTGCGTAAAATTAGAGCCAGGCTAACGCGGCTTGTTAATGACCGTCACCCATCACCCATCTGCAGAAGCGAGGTCAAAATGGGGAGGATGGTAACTAAATGCCAGCGTTAGGGTTGTCATTGATGGTCTTTCAATGAGATTTAACCAAAAAAACACTTCCGTTTCATATATTTAGTAGTCAGAATGCTCAAAAATATAACAATAGAAGCCTACTGAAATGATATTTTCTTATTCAAACGGGGATAGGAGGTCCATTCTATGTGTCATACTTGATCATTTCGCAATATTGCCATATTTTTGCTGAAAGGATTTAGTAGAGAACATTGACGATAAAGTTCGCAACTTTTGGTCGCTAATAAAAAAAGCCTTGCCTTTACCGGAAGTAGCAGATGATGTGCGCGTGACGTCACGGATTGTAGGGCTCCGCACATCCTCATATTGTTTATAATGTGAGCCACCAGCAACAAGAGCTATTCGGACCGAGAAAGCGACGATTTCCCAATTAATTTGAGGGAGGATGAAAGATTCGTGGATGAGGAAAGTTCAAGTAAAGGACAAAAAAAACAAAAAACAAAAAAAAGCGATGGCTCCACGCGGCGGCAGTGGGACCGTTTCAGATGTAATTAGACACATTTACTAGGATAATTCTGGAAGATCCCTTATCTGCTTATTGTTTTAATAGTGTTTTAGTGAGATTGTAAAGTTATACCTGAAAGTCGGATGGCTGCGGTGAACGCCAGTGTCTCTCAGAGAAGCCGAGGAGCCAAGATCACAGCTGCCTTTTTGAGCTGCAGGAGAAAGTCCCATAATCCACTGAAGTCTCCAGTAAGAGCCGACTTAATATCACAATTTTCCCATCCAAAAACTTGCTGGTTGATGTAGAGAAACACGTGTAATTGCGCGATGAAAAGAGACGACTTTTAGCCGTGTGTGGTGCTGGGCTAATATGTCCGCTCCAACCCGAGACGTCACGCGCACGCGTCATCATTCCGCGACGTTTTCAACAAGAAACTCCGCGGGAAATTTTGAATTGTAATTTAGTTAACTAAACCGGCCGTATTGGCATGTGTTGCAATGTTAATATTTCATCATTGATATATAAACTATCAGACTGTGGGTTTCGGTAGGCCTTTAAAGTCGCATTGAATTAGCAACGTCCACCAATTTAGCTTTGTGAAAAATCAGGCTTCACTACATAATTCGAAAAAGAAACCTCTGCCAACTATCAGTCACATACAGACGATTGATTGAGTTGAATGTGCCATCTGCATTCTGATACCAGGAGCTCTGGCAGTTCCTTTGAGATCAACAACAACAAAATAAGATATATTTCTCTGTCTACATTTTTACTACTATTCACATCAAAATGTAAATTGTTCTTATTATGCAACCTACGCACAAAACTTTACGAGTATCGGTGGTGTAGTTTTTCCGTAACCAACTAATAATAAATTCAAACAAAACTAACTTTTTGGGCCAAATATTCTGAGTTATGTTAGCTCAGAATGCTAGATTGATTGAAACTCTTATAAGTAGATTGCACAGCACAGTACACATTCTGTACAATTGACCACTAAATGGTAACACCTGAATACGTTTTTCAACTTGTTTAATCAATTCATGGTATGATTGAGTAGCTCACGAACATTTTCTTAAACTCTCAGTATTTTTATTACTGTTTAATTTAAACATTTATTGATAAATTACCACAAAATAGCATCAAGACAATGGTCATACTGTGTACTAGCATACACAAAATCATTTCTTTTTGTCAATGGACTCAAACAAAATGATACAACATTAAAAAAAAAAAAGAAAACAGGACGAGAAAGAAATGCATATTGAAATACATGAAAAATATTTTGTGCCAAATGTGAATTGCAGATACCAACATTTTGTAAATGCTTTGTCAAAACAAGCTAATTCTCTTTGTTTGGGTTACATAAACATAGGAAAGTTAACAAAAATGAGTAGTGTGTTTTCCGGAGTATAAAATGCACTGGTATATAAGCTGCACAAACTATAAAGGTTGCAGATATATATGGTGCGAAATGAATATTTACATGAATAGATTATGTAAATGTTTATTTGGTAGGCATGTAAATATCTTTGTGATGGACGATTCGACTCGCATTGCGATATAGAGGTTACGATGCGGTTGAAAAACTGTTTATTTATAAAACAACGATTCAATTTAGTTTATTAACGATTCGATATGATTCAAACGGGCAGCCGTGACTTTGGCATTGCTTTAAAGATAAACTGTCTACTGATTGTGAGTCTCACGCAATACACGGTCCATGTATTTATGTCTATTCTCCTCTCCGGTTAAGTAAGTAACGTTACAAGCGCGTGAATCTTTTCAAGGACAAATCTGGATCTCGTGTTGATTTCAAGTTCAGCGCAATAACCGGTATATGTGTCTACACTTGATTAATCTAAGGATTCACAGCTGAATCTTATTGATTGAAGGAGCTCTAACCGCCGTAGTCGAACCGACCACATCTAGAACCAGATATCCGGTTGCATCGGTTTATCATTACCAATCTGCGCTTAGGCCTGGGCGATATATCGATTTGATCAATATATTCAAGTTTTTTGTTGCAGGTGATTTAAAAATTTAAAAATCACATTTTTTTCCTCCTCTTGCTACGGCATACTTTTTGCCCCACAGGAGCTTCCGTAGCTTGCACCATCCCCTTACTTCATTAGCAGCTTACATACCAAAACATGACTAATGCTAACGCTAACGAGAGCGAGACGTTTGTTCCAAAGAAAAGAGAGCGTTTTTAGCACTTTGGTTTTGCGGCAACAGGTGTGGAGCAAATCACTGCTCGGTGCTAAGTTTGTTTCAAAAAGGCATCAGCACAACAAACTTGTTCCAGCATCTGAAACCGAAGCTTCTAGCCGAGTGCGGTAAATACAATTATTTACGAGGCGAACAAGACGCGACAACAAACACACTACGAGCTAAAAATCACCTTACTATGGTGGAATCATTTACAGCAGGGATGTGTATGATGATGCAATGTATGATGAGAAAGAAGCACAATGCGCAGAGCGATCACTAAAGCAGTCGCTCTGCACATTGGCAAGATGTGTGAATGAAAAAGGCTGCGTTTACTTAATCTACTTACTGAAACAAACTAGAGGCCTCTCAATGTTTTAGTCATTATTTGTTTGGATACAATGTATAATACTACATTGTTATTTCCAGAAATACTTTGTTCAAGAAAGAAGTTTCCACTTCTCTTGAACTAAAATTCGGAGTTTATTTATTTGCATGCAATGTGCAATGCCACATTTTTGTTAGCAGAAGTATTCTACTCAAGCAGAATTGTTGCTTCCCTCGGGAGAAGTCTGAACGAATTTTTACTGAAAGCAATAAAGGAGAAGAAACTGCAGAACTTGCAGTGAGCGATTGTGTCCAAAAGATGCCCCCGTAGCACAAACAAAAAACACTGTCTCAGTGTATTTCCTTGTTTGGTTGTTTTTTTACTTTTGGTATTATGGCTGTCAGCGCAAAAAGAAAAATCCATAAATTAGCCGCACTGTTTTACAATCCACAGGGTTCAAAGTGTAGAAACAATGTATTGGCTTATAGTTCGGAATTTACAGTAGCTCCTAGGTATTTTAATTTCACAAAGGTGGTTCTCAGAAGAAAAATGGTTAAAGACCCATTATGTTCAGTGGCCTAGTGGTTAGAGTGTCCGCCCTAAGATGTGTAGGTTGGGAGTTCAAACCCCAGCCGAGTCATACCAAAGACTATAAAAATGGGACCCATTACCTCCCTGCTTGGCACTCAGCATCAAGGGTTGGAATTGGGGGTTACATCACCAAAAACGATTCTGGGGCGCGGCACCGCTGCTGCCCACTGCTCCCCTCACCTCCCAGGGGGTGATCAAGGGGATGGCTCAAATGCAGAGGACAAATTTCACCCCACCTAGTGGTGAAATTTAACTGTTTTATTTAAGGATGCATTGCATCATACCTAAAGTATTTTGTTTCCATTATTTAGCTGGACGAGAAGGACTTAACATTAGAAAGCGTTAAAGATGCACACAACACTACACGACACCCCATAAATGTGTTACATGCACCCCTCCTCTGATAAACACTCCATGAGGCCGTCTGTTCTCACCCACTCCTGATTGCTATCATTCTGACTATTCCGTCCCCCAAATAACGAGGAACGGCGGGGGGGTTAAGACACATCATTCACCAAATGCTCTGGTGTTTCTGTCAAAAGCGGAACAAGCCAAGACAAAAAATTGAGTAGGCGACATGGGAAGGACATGGCATGGTGTTGGTTAAGGGAGAGACGGCAGGGATGAAACGAGGACAAGAAGGTAAAAGGGAGAAGATGTGCACAACCAACATGAAGCTCCGATTAATCACAGGGCTGTCCACCACACCTCCAGTGATAAATGAATCACAATGATGGCTTCTGCAGGCGTGAAAAGACGGGATGGAATTGCCGTCATGCCGCGCTGACTCCCTTCACTTGTCCTCCATAACTAAATTCAAGTAATAGGAGTACTCAGCCTTGTACAGTATGTGCCACTCCTACAGTTTTGATATGCACAGTATCTACAGTAACAATGCATTATTTTACTCTTACAACTGAGAAAGTTGCATCTATGTAAACCTTACCATGAAATTAGACTGACTAATACAGTGGTCGGCAACCCAAATTGTTGAAGGAGCCATAATGGACCAAAAATACAAAAACAAATATGTCTGGAGCGGCAAAAAATTAAAAGCCATATTACATACAGATAGTGCGTCATGAGATATAAATTGAATTATGAGGACTTAAAGGAAACTAAATGAGCTCAAATATACCTACGAATGAGGCATAATGATGCAATATGTACATACAATACAGCTAGCCTAAATAGCATGTTAGCATCGATTAGCTTGCAGTCATGCAGTGACCAATTATGTCTGATTAGCACACTCCACACAAGTCAATAACATCAACAAAACCTTTGAGCATCCATGCACAACTTTAAAAGTTTGGTTAACAAAATGAGACAACAAAAGAAGTGGCATAAAACACGTCTTAGAAAGTCGGAGAAAGTTATACATGAAACAAACTACGGTGAGTTCAAGGACCGCCAAAATTAGTAAGACAAAACAGTGCTCGTCAAATACTAGAATCGGTGAAGCATGTTAATATAAACAGTGTGCTTTATAGCAATTAGGGAGGTTTGTGTCATGTTTGTCCTCCTACAGAAACCATATTAAAACAAAAAATATGTTTTTTCCCCCTCATCTTTTTCCATTTGTCATATATTTTTGAAAAAGCTCCAGAGAGCCACTAGGGTGACGATA
Organism: Nerophis ophidion; assembly: GCF_033978795.1. NCBI lineage: Eukaryota > Metazoa > Chordata > Actinopteri > Syngnathiformes > Syngnathidae > Nerophis > Nerophis ophidion. The sequence goes on along the minus strand of NC_084625.1, from coordinate 24,245,929 downwards.
AAGAGCCGCATGCGGCTCCAGAGCTACGGGTTGCCGACCCCCGGACTAATACATTTGTGTTGCTTTCTCTCAAAGAGATATATTAAATAAATATGAGTTTTTTGAAGCAAAATATAATCGTTCAAACTCAAGGACTGCAAAGTACCAAAAAAAAGTACAAGTAAGTAAAAAAAGTACCAAACACCAACTTTTCTTTTCATCGATCAAACCGTCACTGCATGCATGATGAGGAGCTTATAGTATTGGATGAGAGTACACCCTTAAAATGAAATAAAACATTCTTATTTGCTGTCAAAGGACAGCAATATATAAATGCTTTAGTAGAGCCATTGTACAGTTTGTACTGTAAATTTGTCATTCCGACTATCAAACATGGTGACGGCAGTGTCATAGTCTGCACGGTTGCTGCTGTTTATTGAGGGAAATATCAATTCCAACGAGTGCATGATGCCCTCCCTTGGAAAACAGCAAGATAACAAGCCCAAACACATCTCCAAGATAACAGAGTACCTCATTAAGGATGTTGAAGCTGAAACGACCTGAAACCAATTACGCACCTGAGGAGCAACCTTAATCAGAAAGTAATTGGCGTGCGAGTTGTCAAACATCCACTAGCTCTGTGATGTCATCAGGGAGGAATGGAAAATGATTCCAGTAAGAAGCTGTATAGTAAAGTTGAATTTGGCCGACAATAGAGCTTTTAAATCGACCTATTATGCAACACCAACTGTTCGTACCCATTGGTACCTGTTTTTGTGTATTTGGGATCTGCATAAGTCTGGAAAAATTTTAAAACAAACCATGGAGGCATGGCGGAGATATTTATAAAACAATCTTGCCTTATTTCATACTTCTATTACTTGCCCAATTTTTGATGTTTTTCCCATTGGTGATTTCAGTGGATATCTTTAAATAGGGTATATCTATCAACACTGGGGAAAGAACACTAGCTAAACATGCCACACTACAAACTGTAGAAGGATACAAAAAGCCATGCTGACCGCTAAGGTAGAGCTCCTGAATGTAAACCAAGGTGTGCGGAATGACACAATTATCAACAGTAATAACACCAAGAATAGTTTTATTTAAAAAAAAATATTAAGTCATTTTTGTTGTTTACAAATTCAGGAAATAAGTCTCTGGAGAGTGTGGGATTTAAATCAAAGCAAATAGTAGGGAAAAACATATAATGTTTTTATATATATATATACACATACACATATATATATATATATATATATATATATATCTATATAGATATATATAGATATATATATATATATATATATATATACATACACATATTTAATTGCAATTTATTACATTTTGCTTATTGGTAACTCAAATTTACTCGCGATTAATCACACACAGGTATAATTTTTCATCATTACTAACTGCACCCTAGCCAGATTACTTTCAGGAGGGGCTTCATACTGCTGCACGACAATGTTCGAACCTTATCTGTTAATTAACACAATGTAATATTGAGCCTGCTAGTCATTCTGTATTTAAGGAACATTTTATAAAATAATTTACACAATATTTCAGCCAGCCAGAAATCCCCCCCATCCCACCCATCCTCGTATTCCTCAACTGATGTACTATCATTTCTTTAGGTGCAAATATCCCAGACCAACATTACAAAACATTTTTGATAAAACATTATCGTAATTTAAGACATTCTTATTTTGTTAATGTCAGGGTCTCCCCTAAATTGCCAAAATACCTGTGGAGGTGGTGGCGTGGTCAATATGAAATCCAGAGAGCGGACAGGCTGGCTCTGCCCCAGACAACCCCATACGGCTGGTGTTAATGTGTATGTTAGTGTGTTATTGTGGTCATTTTTCACATGGTCTGTGATCACACCATGTCAGCGGAGGATAGACATGTGTTGCGGGTCTAAGAGTGAAACACGGAGGCAGACGCGTGTGCATGTAGGAAACATTTGTTGGAAGTGGGCCTGTTAGCATAAAATTGCCCATAAAAGCTAAAACGAGCGTCAGACTTTGTTTGTTTGTCTTTTTTCCGAAAACATTAAATTACTTTGTTTTGTTAGGTGTGGGGGCTAATATGAAGCCTGTACATTAAAAAGAAACCCTAAACGTAGTTAAACCGCATATATAGCGTAGTGCTTTTATTTTAAAGCTGGAAAAGTGAGAACAAATGGTCTCCTCAGTTCCCAAATGTTTACTAAGTGTTGTTAAAAGGAAAGGCCTTTTAACACAGTGGTAAAAATGCCTGTGTGCCAACTTTTTTGCAATGTATTGCTGCCATTAAATTGTAAGTTAATGGTTATTTGCGCAAAAAAAAAAAAAGTTTATTTACACAACGTGCCAACTTCACTGGTTTTGGGTTTTGTAAATGATAAATGGGTTAAAAAAGTGCTATACAAGTGTATAGCACTTTTTTTACCTTCAAGGTACTCAAACCACTTTGACACTATTTCCACACACACACACACACACACACACACACACACACACACACACACACACACACACACACACACACACACACACACACACACACACACACACACACACACACACACACACACACACACACGCACACATATACACACACACACACACACTGATGGTGGGACCTTTCATGCTAGGATGGCAAAAGCCGGGGATCGAACAAGGAACCCTCAGGTTGCTGGCACGGCCGCTCTACCACCTCGAAGTGAGAGGCATGATTTATGATCTACAATAAACTTCCAAAGAGCAGGGAAGCTAGGAAACAGCAAACCACTCGTAGTAATCACGGCGCTGCTATAAATAGTTTGTATGCGTTAGCGTTTATAATAATATCACTAATACTTGATTAATATTCAACTCACAAAATTTACATGGAGAATTGTTGGCAGTTTTTGAATGGTTATTTCTTGGGTTTTATGTGCGGAATAGAGGACCTCCCATTGGCTCCGCTGTAAGCGGACTTTTATTTCGTCATCTTTCATAATGATTCTGAACGATAGACAACATTTAAAAAAAAAGTGCAGTCCCCTTATGAGTCTGCATATTAATTTTATAAAAAATTGAAGAGGGAAGTCTGCCAAACATGTAGGGATACAGTACTGCTGTAAAGCCTTATTTTCGAGGGTAAATTGCAAATATGCAGCACGCATGCACGCACAGACAAATGACGATGCTTTTTTCTGTCACACAGCAGAGCATTAAATGTGACGTATGTACACAGCTTGCATTGATTACCAAGTACACGATTAGGACATGTGGTTTGTACTCCCTTGTGTTGCCAGATATTTAGACATAAATGGCTATGCGTTGAGTCATTTACATCTAATGCATAGCGCAACACAAGTGAAGTGAAGTGAATTATATTTATATAGCGCTTTTCTCTAGTGACTCAAAGCGCTTTAAATAGTGAAACCCAATATCCAAGTTACATTTAAACCAGTGTGGTTGGCACTGGGAGCAGGTGACTAGGATGGTGGAGGTGGGGATCGAACCTGGAACCCTCAAGTTGCTGGCACGGCCACTCTACCAACCGAGCTATATCGCCCCATTTATCATACAAGGTGTACAATGACTACTCAATGTATAACAGGGTTTCCCCTTAATGTATTTGTTCGTGGCAGTGGGCCACTACAAAATATTTGCCGCCACGCATTAAAAAAAAAAAAAAAAATTTTTTTTTTAACCTGAAAACCAATTAAAGTAATATAATGTACTGTAACCTCCAGAAGAAAACAGACAAAGTCTGATGCTCTTTATAGCCTTAATTTCTTTATATTGCAATCTTATGCTAACAAAAAGACCCAATTCCAACAAATTCCACTCCCAGACACACAACAAAAGTTCCTGATTCTCCGCCAACACGGTCTGTTCAAGAACATGGGAACAAATTAACTTCATACCAAACTCACATACACTTTAACACCGGCAGGTAGTTCCAGTATGAATGGATATATATTAATTTGCGTGAACCTCGACTTAAATAAGTTGAAATACCTATTTAGGTGTTACCATTTAGTGGTCAATTGTACAGAATATGTACTGAACTGTGCAATCTACTAATAAAAGTTTCAATCAATCATTCAATCAATCAATCAATAAATATATAGCCTATAATTTGTTCACTAATGACCAGTGATGCACAAAAATTTAGCCGCCCCAAATAAAAAAACTTACCGGAATCGATTAACGTGGACCCCGACTTAAACAAATTGAAAAACTCATTCGAGTGTTACCATTTAGTGGTCAATTGTACGGAATATGTACTGTACTGTGCAATCTACTAATAAAAGTTTCAATCAATCAATCAATCTAACAGCGCTGCCGAAACTGGATGTTGTGATGACCTAAGCTATGCACACAGGTTTGTCTGAATCGGAGGCAGCATGACATATTTTAATATATCCGAAATATACATACAGAGATATACAAAATGTAAAATGACACTGGCAGCTTTTAAGGAGATGAAGGCTCGGAGTGCGGAGCAAGTGTGACGTCAGGGGATCAGCAGCTCCAAGAAGAACGCGGAGTTGGAATATAATTACAACACTTTATGTACATATTTATATACATATTTATATAGTATTTATGTAACTACAAGCTCCATTCACAGAAAGAGTCCCATTGCTTTTATGAGCGGTCGAGCGAGTCAAAAGCCGAAAAAAAAATGTTTATTTTTATTTGTGGCGGCTGTAATTATTTCTTGGCGGGCCGCCACAAATAAATGAATGTGTGGGAAACCCTGGTAGCGTCGCTATGTACAAAAGTGCACCTTAATTTAGTGTTGCTTTGATATGTCATCTTAGTGACATCATGCACTATTGTGCACTCATACCTTGTTTTAAAATGTCTCTGACAATCTTGCACTTTCTGTTTTTAAATGACATGAATGTTTGTGCCACTGCTTAATAACTGTTTAATAAATACGGTTTTGGTCAATTGACTTAGTTGTGATTTCCCTCTGCATGAAAAGTTTAAAATGAGCATATATTAATGCAGTATGAAGAAGAATGTTTTAATGTAGAAACAGAATCATCATACTGCTGTGATTATATGCATTAAGTGCTCATTCAAGGCTAAGGCAAAATATCAAGATATAAATCGAGTATTGTGATATGGCCTAAAAATATCGAGACATTAAAAAAAGGCCATAATGCCCAGCCCTAATCAAAATGATATTATGTAAGAAAAAAATATATGTTAACACTATAATTAATAATAACATATTTGTTTTAAATGTATGTATAAAGAAAAATGTGCATCATATTGTGTCATATTGACCGCGCCCTCACTACACCCTTAGCCGCGCCCCCATCGCCACGGGTATCTTGGCAATCTTGGGAAACCCTGTATAAACACCTTTACTTTCTATTGCATTGTTTCTTGAGGAGATGACAAAAGAATGGTTGCTGCCACTTAACGACTTCATGTTTTGTCTTTTTGACAAAATTTTGTTCAACCACTAATAATAAAACAAAACAGCATTTGTGACACGTGCGTGTATGCAGAGTACATTTATTCATAAGATCCACCGTGCTAAATATATCATTGAGGTTCTCAGAGGAACATGTGGGAGTATTTCTTCTTGGAGGTGGTAAGTGTTTTGCAGTGAAGTGAGCAGTTTAGATCAGTGTGTGCGTGCGTGTGCGTATGTGTGTGTGTGTGCATGTGTACAGGAGCGCAGGTCAGGTCATTTAATATAGAGTTATTGTTCAGGGGAAGTAAATACAAGGAGGAAAAAAAAACTAAGTTGTTGAAGAGGAATTGCTGGTCGAACCGTTGCGCTAAAAGCCGATTAATGCTTCTTGTCAAAAGCATTGTTCCTCTTTTTGGTGGCTCATTTCTCCTCCGTTATTTGGACTTGAATTACTTGGCAGAATGAAAGCTATATTAAAAAAAAAAAAATAGAGCAAACAATGGGTCCAAATGTTGGCGTAAATGTCCCCAAGTCAGCACACAGAAGACTATTAACTCGACCCCTCGAAGTCATTCAGTTTTTTCAACAAAGCCCCGCCTGCAGCAGCTTGCATTACATGAATAACAATATCTGACTATCCAGACAGTAGCAGAGTGACTCAGCCGTCTCCATTGTATCATCTCAGCTCCTCTCCCCACCGATCACTCTTTTTATTTTTGTTTTGCCTCAAGCGTATGCCTTTATCCTGTGGCAGGTTTGTGGTACATCATTTCTGCACAACACTGCAGCGTCCTTTCACTCTCAGTCCTCCTTTGTATGCTCATCCTCAACCCCACATCTCCAAAAATGGGGAGAACCAGCAGCCATGTCAGCTGGGAGTATTCCCGGGACAGGTAGAGCACAGAAAAAGTCAATTCGTTTATCAGGACAGGAAAACAAAGCAAGCCCAGAGGGACAGTCCGCCTTGTCAGTTCCTACCTTTGACTGCATTTAACCTCCAGGCGGTTATATTTAGGAACAGACTTTTCTGCATGCTTTTTAAATAGACCTTGAGCTGTACCGGTTTGTGTGACAATTGAAATGGAGTCACTCTAATCCACAGTTTAGAAGAGTCCAAAATCTATATCAATGGCGTCAAACTCACTTTCTCTGAGGGACACATCGCAGTCATGGCTGCCCTCAGAGGGCCGCTGGTAACAATGAAAAATGCATGAATATTTATGTATAAGAATTTGCCTCATGATATTATAACACAATTGCCTATGCTACTGGTTCTAAAACTTTGTTCACCGAGACCACCTCAGAAAAAACTTGGCTCTCCAAATACCACTATAAAGACCAATATTACAATACAGTAGAATAGTAGGCCTATGTACACATTAAAAACAAGGCAAAGGTTTTATTGAATTAGTATATTTAATATGTTTGGTTAATGTAACATTACACACAGTTTGAATAGGAACACTGCATTTAAAGATTTAATTAAGTGATTAGTTGGCGTACCACTAGTGGTACACATAGCACAGTTTGAAAATCCCTGGCCTATGTATTTGATTATTATATATATTTTTACATACTCTGAAAAAAAAAAGATTTTACATTAAAAACCTGGCAGCTCGGTGAGGCACCAGCAGTAACTCCTTGTCCACCGTGCTGCCTAAGTAGAAGTTCAGCCTCTGTATATTCAGCTTCAAAAAGATTAAGTTGTAACTCCTCATTTGTCTAAAAATAGTCCTCTTTGTTGTCTATTACCAAGTCTGCCATGATTAGAACATACTCGCGTCTGTTTCCGGAAGTAGGAACACACATTTTTTGCCAGAATTCGGAAGTGCATTGTTATGAAAACAGGGAAAAAATAATGCATAAAATAACAAAATTCGGTAAATATTGTGCGTATTACACATATCTATAAACATATCTGTTACTAGATTATATATATATATATATATATATATATATATATATATATATATATATATATATATATATATATATATATATATATATATATATATATATATATATATATATATATATGTATGTGTGGGAAAAAATCGCAAGACTACTTCATCTCTACAGAACTGGTTCATGAGGGGTTCCCTCAGTCATCAGGAAATCTCCTGATGATTAAGGGAACCACTCATGAAACAGTTCTGTAGAGATGAAGTAGTCTTGTGATTTTTTCCCACACATACATATATTGCGCTCTACCACGGTATCGAGCACTATTCTCTGGATAATCTAATTAAGACATATATATATATATATATATATATATATATATATATATATATATATATATATATATATATATATTTATATATATATATATATATATATGTATATATATATATATATATATATATATATATATATATATATATATATATGGGTATATACATACTTGCAGTGTGTAGGTTGTTGGAGGGTTTTGAAGTTGCTTTAGAGGACTTTGAAGGCTACAATGCTGACTCCCTTTAGCTGCATTTTGCAAGCATTTTTTTTTTGTTATTATATTTATAATCCGGAAAAAAATTGTAAACGTTAGGCAAAATGTACCCAAAAAATGCAGTTCCCCTTTAAGCTAACAGTGGATGGATTACTTCTATACAGGTAGTGTCCAATAAAGAGGACTATTAGCATACAGTTATAGAGCGGCATAATCATGCCTGTAAAAAGACAGTTCAGTTCTGGAAAATTAACTGGCAGTTCAGCCGTGTGGTCAAGGTGTCAACGGGCATCTTAAGGGGATAAGAGGATAAACTGCACAGACCGCAGAGGATCCACCTGAGTCAGCCAGTTTCACATGTTTGAAATCCTTTCCTTTCCATCCTTAGCCAATTTATTCTTTTCCATCAAATAATGCAATGTAGGAAAAGGTTCCCTCTTGCATAAATGCAAGGACAGACAGTCCCGCAACTCTTTTAATGTTCTGCATCCTATGAGTGTCTTTCATTTCACCTCCTTTAGTGCAGGAGACCTCGCGACCTGAACCATAAAAGCTTTAATTGTGGTGATGGAGCGCTGCCCTGTGATGATGGGGATGGAGGGAGGGTCATGGGAATCACTCCTGCGGCAGGGTCACGGTGTTATTAGCAAATGAGGAGGTGATACCATGACGATGCAGGTGTGTATAAGCCGTCACACAACATCCGAGCGGTTAAACGTGGAATAAAGATAATTAATAGTGGTATGATAACGAGCCCATTCTGCTGCACCAAATGCTGCTGAGGCAGTGTTTTGAGACCCTGATTGATAATTACCCTTCTAATGAGAGTTAGGGGGACTCTAGATTGTATCGGGGCAGATAATAGCATTATGTTAGAGTATAAAATCAAACTGTTTTCTTCCCATGCACTCATTAGGAATCATCACAACTAGCTTCTTCGTCTGAAATCTGTTAAACACAAATGGGTTGTATTTTCATATAGAGCATGTGTTACCGTAAGGATTCAATCGGCAAAACTTAATCCGTATAGTAATCAATTAAGGGACATTTCGGGCAATTCTACGCTGCAATCTTATGGGAAGAGTTTGGGTAGTGTTTAGAGACCAGATCCAGTTTTTGTGTCAATAACAAAGAAAGTGTAACACATGAAACTAGGATACGGTGATATACTGTTTGTACAGTGGGGCAAAAAAGTATTTAGTCAGCCACCGATTGTGCAAGTTCTCCCACTTAATGATGACAGAGGTCTGTAATTTTCATCATAGGTACACTTCAACTGTGAGAGACAAATTGTAAAAAAAAAAATCCAGGAATTCACATTGTAGGAATTTTAAATAATTTATTTGTAAATTATGGTGGAAAAAAAGTAATTGGTCAACCATTCAAAGCTCTCACTGATGGAAGGAGATTTTGGCTCAAAATCTCACAATACATGGCCCCATTCATTCTTTCCTTAACACGGATCAATCGTCCTGTCCGTTTAGCAGAAAAACAGACCCAAAGCGTGATGTAACAAACCCCATGCTTCAGAGTAGGAATGGTGTTCTTGGGATGCAACTCAGTATTCTTTTTCCTCCAAACACGACGAGTTGAGTTTATACCAAAAAGTTCTATTTTGGTTTTATCTGACCACATGACATTCTCCCAATCCTCTGCTGTATCATCCATGTATCCATTTTGGAACACCATACCTACTGTGAAGCATGGGGGTGGAAACATCATGGTTTGGGGCTGTTTTTCTGCTAAAGGGACAGGACGATTGATCCGTGTTAAGGAAAGAATGAATGGGGCCATGTATCGTGAGATTTTGAGCCAAAACCTCCTTCAATCAGTGAGAGCTTTGAATGGTTGATCAAATACTTATTTTCCACAATAATTTACAAATAAATTATTTAAAATTCCTACAATGTGAATTCCTGGATTTGTTTTTCACATTCTGTCTCTTACAGTTGAAGTGTACCTATGATGAAAATTACAGACCTCTGCCATAATTTTAAGTGGGAGAACTTGCACAATCGGTGGCGGACTAAATACTTTTTTTGCCCCACTGTATTTGTTCATGCAAGCTAATAACTGTACCACTGCACACACAAACTCCCTGGCTAAATATTCTTGCCCTCTCCTGTAATTTCCTACGTTAACTAATAACTGTTGACTCTTGTTGCACAAACTCCTTGACATAGCCGTAAATGGGCCTGGAGTCCTGGACTGACACTAACACAAATCAGGGCATTGTTGACTTCTGTAAACAAAGAGCTCCATGTGTGACATTGTATTTTGTGCGCAAAAGGGTGCAAATTTAAAACCTCACGGATTGACCTCCTGCTGGTGCCCAAAGTCAGGACCAAACGTGGTGAAACTCTTTCAGTTCAATGTTCCTAAAATCTGGAATAGTCTTCCTGAAGATGTGAGACGGGCCTCAACGTTGGCAATGTTCAAATCCAGCCTGAAAACATTTGTATTTAATTGTGCATATGGCAATTGAAAGTATTTTATCTACAGAATTTGATTGATTCTTAACTAATTAGGATTGTTTTTATGACAATTGTACTTTCTGATTTTAATTTAAAAAATGTTTCCTTCTTTTAATGTTCTGCAAAGCACTTTGAATTGCCTTGTGTACAAATTGTGCTCTACAAATAAAATGGCCTTGTCTTGCCTTGCCTTGAGCAAACCATGCAGCCCTTCAGTGTTGACGTTGCTCTTTTTTCCTGTCAAATACACCACAGTGTCGCTGTTATTAACACATTTCTCAAAGTATCAAGCAAACAAAACAAAACCTTTCAGTTGATTATTTTTTAAATCTACGGACAATGTAAACATCAAGTGTAACAACTGGATAACATTAAAGTTCAGTTCAGTGCCTTTCAATTTTTAATCTTTTAGGAAAATATGTCCTCTCCAGTGAACTTGTGTGTATTGTTTGGAGAATGCTGATTCTCACAAGGTTAACTGCCAGTTTAACTTTTAATAATAAAAATATGAAGTTCGGCCTCACTACACTGCAAAAATTCAGTGATCAAAAACAAGAAAAAAAAAAAATCAGGGGTATTTTATTTGAACTAAGCAAAATTATCTGCCAATAGAACAAGAAAATTAGGCTTGTTGAGACTTTTCAAAACAAGTAAAATTAGCTAACCTCAATGAACCCAAAAATACCTTAAAATAAGTATATTCTCACTAATAATAAGTGCACTTTTCTTGATAGAAAAAAACAAATATGAGACCTTTTTGCTCAATATGTAGAAAAATATTGTTAAATTAAGTAAATCCTTGTGCCATTACTTGACATAATGATATGCGATCGGCATCATGATTTTTTTTTTTTTGCTTCAAGTAAGAAATTGTTACTTTAAAAAAGTAGTTTTATACTTGTGAGTGTTGATGACACAGCTTTGCAACAGTTGATATTTTAGTTAAAGGCATGTTTTACTCAATATAGGTCATAAAATCTGTAATATCTTACTGAGATAATTTAGGACCAAAACCCTTAAAGGCCTACTGAAACCCACTACTACCCACCACGCAGTCTGATAGTTTATTTATCAATGATGAAATATTAACATTGCAACACATGCCAGTACGGCCATTTTAGTTCACTAAATTGCAATTTTAAATTTACCGGGACTTTTTTCTTGAAAACGTCGCGTAATGATGACGTGTGCGCGTGTTGTCACAGGCTGTTATGAATATGAGCGCTGCACACACACACAGCTAAAAGTCGTCTGCTTTAACGGCATAATTACACAGTATTTTGGACATCTGTGTTGCTGAAATTTTTGCAATTTGTTCAATTAATATCAAAGTAGAAAGACGGAGTTGGGAAGCTTTAGCCTTTAGCCACACAAACACAAGGTGATTCCTTGTTTAAAATTCACCGATGTGAAACTTTACTATGGATCACAGCGGACATGTATCCCAACCGAATGTCAACCAGCAAGTTTCGGTGATAAAATTGTGGTTAAAAAGTTGCCTCTTACCGGATATCAGCTGAGCTTGTGCCTCCCGTACAGCTGCCGTCGACTTCCCCGAGACACTGCGCATCAACACCCGGCCGTGGACGTACACTTCCGACTATCAGGTACAGCTAAACTCACTAAAACACTAGCAACACAACAGAAAGATAAGGGATTTCCCAGAAGTATCCTAGTAAATGACTCTAAAAACATATGAATCCATCTCAATGCAACGCGATTGTAATCGCGTTTTTTTTTTTCAACTTGTTTTTTTTTTTTTTAGTTCGTCGCTATCAATATCCTCAAACACGAATCTTTCATCCTCGCTCAAATTAATGGGGAAATTGTTTTTTTTTTTTTTCGGTCTGAATAGCAGTTTTTGTTGGAGGCTCCCATTAAAATCAATGTGAATATGTGAGAAGCCCTCAACATGTGACGTCATCGTCTGCGACTTCCTGTAGAGGCAGGGCTTTTCTCCAGTTGCGAACTTTATCGTGGATGTTCTCTACTAAATCCTTTCAGCAAAAATATGGCAATATCGTGAAATGATCAAGTATGACACATAGAATGGAACCGCTATCCCCGTTTAAATAAGAAAATCTCATTTCAGTAGGCCTTTAAAACAAGTAAAACACTGACATAAAACCTGCTTTGTGAGAATAATTATCAATCAATCAATCAATGTTTATTTATACAGCCCTAAATCACAAGTGTCTCAAAGGGCTGCACAAGCCACGACATCCACGGTACAGAGCCCACATAAGGGCAAGGAAAAACTCACCCCAGTGGAATGTCCTTTAATTATCTTACCAGACAGAAAATAGGCAAATATCACCCTTGTTTGAGATATTTAATCTTACTTAGATTTCAGCTTCTTGGTTTCACGTCGAGGATATTTTACGGGTGTTGATTTATCAATTGGCTTCTCATTACTCATATTCCCTGAGTTAATGTCAACGTCTCCGTGTGGCAGTGTTTGCATACTTTTCTTTCTGTAGGTCTGCGCTCCCTCATAAGGAGTTACACCAAAAAGGAATATTGGCATGACATTATTGTGACAATTTTTAAACGGCAATCCCACGGTATTTACACTACTGCTACATTCCCACTGATGATGCTAAGACTTTGAGGGTATTTGCGTTATATGTTCAGGGGCAAGTCTAAAGAGATGTACTTTACTTGGGTATCTGGGTATTTTAGATGCCTCCCTGATGAGGTGCTCCAGGCATGTCAAATTAAGAGGATATCAAGGAGCAGACACGGACTGGTCTGGAAATATCTCGGTATAGGAACAAGAAAAGAACCGTACCATCTTTGCTTGCATAAGTGTAAAGAACAAAGAAAAGAACATGGATTGGTAGTTTGCTTTAAGGGACTACCTGGAGAAACACGGGAAAACATGCAACTCCATTCAAAATGAAACCTTCTTGCTATGATGCATTAGTTTCACTTTTGAAACTTAGTCAAGTAAATAAAGCACTAATTACAAAAACAATGACAGGAACTTGCTGTTTTGTCTTCCCCTGTCTGCCAGACTAACAATGTCTGAACACTGGGCGATGAATCCCGGTATGAACCGACAGCAGGTGCTGGGGCTTCCAAGAAAGGCTTGCCATTGATGCTGGGAATGAATGCGAGGGGCAACGGGCGCTAAAGTGAGGACTGGGCCAGTTTCCAGACAGGAGGCAGCTGCTCCCACTGTTCCCAATGTGCGGACCACCGTCACCAACTCAATCTTGTGCTCGGTGTGATCAATCCAGCGAGTGCTCCTTTTTAATTAACTCGTCCACGCAGCTGCATAATTAAGCCTCTAACCTCCTCAATCAGTCGCTCACTGCTGCATGCTGTATTTTTCTGCCCTCACATGACCACTGCTCATCCCCAGAAGAGATGACTTAGGTGGAGGGGTTTTGGAGTGCAGTTTGCCAAAAAGCGATGTCGGGAAAAGTAAAATGTCATTATCTGAAAAGTTGCCGATTTGTTTGTTCTGAATGTAATCACTGCCTTCTCTCTATAATCAGGCAGCTGTGTCGCACTAAAGGAGGAGACATAATTACATGCTTTCTTTTCTATTTCACCCAGTGCAGCGTGAAGTGTGAAAGTATCCGCTGTTGTCTTGGTTACATCTTCTGTCTTGTCTTTTCTGCCTCTATAAATACCGCGGCGGGGAAGCTGAACTCGGAGGGAGCCCCTGATGGTATGAGTCAACAGTTGGAATAGAGTTTAGCATCAAGTAGCAAATTGGAGGGAATAATTTCAAACGAGCACTTCAACATTGCAACTGTGAGTGATGCAGGTATGGAGATGTGGTGTTGCCCAGGGGTGTAACGGTACATGTATTTGTATTGAACCGTATCAGTACGTGGGTTTCGGTTCAATTCGGAGGTGTACCGAACGAGTTTCACGTGGAATTATTAGGTAGCGCACCGCAGGTTGTGTAAACAATGCAGAGCGAGGCACAACACACGGCAGGCTAGCAGCGACTGGGCTAGGACAACATGCAAAAGCCAGAGCTGGAAGACCCTCCTGCCTCGTTAACATCTCCCGTTTGGGAACACTTTGGCTGCGCGGTGCGATACAACAATGGAGGAAGGAGGTTTGCTTCTGCCAACATGTCAAACATGCTTACTCCTTTGAAGCGTCACCACCGCATTTAAGCAGCCTCTCCTCAGTGAGTCAGGCAGGGCTAAAGCAATAACAAATGTTTTGATAGCAGCAGATTTAAGACAATCCATCCATCCATTTCCTACCGCTTGTCCCGTTCAGGGTCACAGAGGGTTGCTGTATTGCATTAAAAACTAGATTTTGACGCACTTCTATGGTGGAAAAACAATAAGCCCATATATCCTCTTACTGCCAAGTTATCCAGGCTGGGGTCTTGCATTCAGCGGTCAATTGTACGAAATAATAAAAGTCTCAATCAATCAATCAAAAAAAGCACTTAATACTGGGTGTGAGTTTTCCTTGCCCTTATGTGGGCCTACCGAGGATGTCGTAGTGGTTTGTGTTTTGGTTTGTGCAGCCCTTTGAGACACTAGTGATTTAGGGCTATATAAGTAAACATTGATTGATTGATTGATAATATGTACAAAGGTTTTGTTAAGAAACCATTCTGAGCCTTATCTTATTTAGTTTTTATTTTATATATGTTCACCACATTAACATTGGCAATGGACCCTGTGTGTATATATGTATATATATATGTTATGCCATTGTTTACAAATTTGGTAAATAAATAACCAAAAAATGTATATTTTGTTGTTTTCTTACTGCACCAAAAATTAAACGGACCGTGATCTCTAAACCGAGGTATGTACCGAACCGAAATTTATGTGTACCGTTACACCCCTAGTGGTGCCTATGCATGACATCAACAACAAAGGTTGTCACCACATCAGTAATGAGGCTTGTGCTGCAAACATCACTCTTTTTTATTTTCTAGGACAAAAATCAACATGACTTTAAGGCATGTGATTGTGTGACCTTCTCTAAAGCCAGAGCAATCTGTCGATACGAATCGCAGTGTGCGGCTCTCGATCCTGGCTGGAAGGAAGAATTTAGTCCAGAAATGTATACGCTCAGTCTCAGTGCCAGCATGCCACCCTTTGCAAAAAAACACACCTGTTCTCTGCGTGATAAAGGTGCTATTGTTGGCGAGAGTAATATTACCACAACATCAACATAGCCTTGTTTGTTTTCAGACAGAATAATACCATGTCCGTATTATTACACGAACGGTCTTGGGTTGTATATCTCTACTTCAAGAATTATTCAACAAACCCGCGTATCCACCACTGCCTCACTGAAACATTCAACAGTTGAACTTATGATGAAAACTGGAATTACACTCAGTGCAGAAAAATGCTGCCAAGAATGAACAGTCCTTATTTGGATGGGTTCAAAATTATATAGTGAGGATTGATATGCATTCTTCAATGAGAAGTTTAAAAAAGACAAAACATGACATGAGTAAGATTTTTTTTTCTACTGTATAGTCTGAGCCTCTGCATAAGCAACTGTATTTTAAAATTTGGAAAAACATGCACACCTGCGGTGTTGCTTATGCTATTATTTTTCTGACAACTACATACTTGATGGCACTGTAAATAAAACCCTAAACCTAACTCAATTGTTTGGATTGACTTAAAATTCTCATACAGCTCAACAATGCGCTCCACAGAACACTCACTGTGGCTTTAGGAACTCTGCTGGCATGAATGAATGGTGTGCTAGCTACCGAGTTAAAATCCCGGGCCATCAACCCTGTTATACAAGGTTGAAACATTTTCATTTTCTACTTTTTATTTATAAAACACATTTAATATAGAAAAAACCCACAAACAATAATAAAAAAATAAAAGAAGTAAAACAGTCTTAGTACAAGGCCTTCTTTTTGAGTTTATTTTAAAGGCATTCCTGCATATGAATTAAATTTCTCGGTGTCTGCCAGACTGCTTGTCAGAAACAGTGCATGTTGATGTTTCTTTTTATCACGACATGGTTGCAAGGTAACGTTAGTATTTTTGTCTCATTTTAACACTGTTTCTGTACTTTTCTTCATACCATGGCTTGAAGGGACAGAAAAGAATGGACGTGTTCTAATTGCGAGCAAGAACTCATTGACGGCATGTTTAGAAAATTAGCCTACCTTTGTTTAATTGGTGTCTTGATTTTTTTAAATCATTAATCTCTTCGGGTTTTGTTGGTTTAGCTTCCATTGAGCTTTCCGTGTCGACTACATTGTAGACAGTTATGTCCCCTGCCAGCTCTCATCATAAAGTTCTTTCAAGTAACGTAAAATGCTCCTGCTAAGTGTTGCTGCATGCCTATGGATGTTCTCATTCATTCAGGTCTTTGTATTCTCATGGCATTCAATCGATCGCAACTGGACTATTTTAACAAAAAATCTTACGGTACAGTAAACAATCAAATAACAATTTTGTCCTCAAATAAAATAGTGGACATATTAGACAACTTGTCTTTTAGTAGTAAGTAAGCAAACAAAGGCTCCTAATTTGTCTGCTGATGTAAGCAGTAACATATTGTGTCATTTATCATTCTATTATTTTGTAAAAATTATGAAGAACAAGCTGTATATATGAATTATTAATCCACTTGTTCATTTACTGTTAATATCTGGTTATTTTCCGTTTCAACATGTTCCATCTACACTTCTGTTTGAATGTAATAATCACTTATTCTTCTATTGTTTGGATACTTTACATTATTTTTGGATGATACCACAAATTTAGGTATCGATCTGACACCAAGTCATACATTGGTCATATTCAAAGTCGTCTGGTGTGTCCAGGGACATATTTCCTGAGTTTAAAAAAAGTTAAAGTACCAATGATTGCCACACACACACTAGGTGTGGTAAAATTATCCTCTGCATTTGACCAATCACCCTTGAGAACCACCTGGGAAGTGAGGAGGGTAGTGAGCAGCAACAGGGGCCGCGCCCAGGAATAATTTTTGGTGATTTAACCCCCAATTCCCACCCTTGATGCTGAGTGTCAAGTAGGGAGGTAATGGGTCCCATTTTTATAGTCTTTGGTATGACTTGGCCGGGGTTTGAACTCACGACTTACCAATCTCAGGGCGGACACTCTAACCACAAGGTCACTAAGCACTAATCATGGTAGGATGTCAGGTGTAGATTCACCGTTGGCATTTGTTTACATTCAGGCGCGCAAGCTTTTGTTAGCGGTGACGCTGGTGAACTGTTGTATCCTCATTGTGTAGTGAAACATGTTTAGCTATTGCTTGTCCTGCAGGGATGATACTTGTAAAAAACTCACTTTATTCATCGCCGAGGAAGCGAGGATTTAGAAGTAGCTAGCTAGCCATGTCTTAAAGCACCTCTTCCTGATGGCTTTTCAATGTTATAGCTTCACATTTATCGTCAGTTTTTAGGCCAAAATGCATCCGCTCTCCCTTTCCTGTCTACACACTGTGTCTGCTTGTAAGTACTCTGTAATTGTGTGCTGACAAACATGGTCATCTGCTCCTAAAACTAGCAATGTCACAACGTGACGACGCACCGTCATCCGGGAACCGGAACTTTTCGCACAGAGTATAGTACCGTTTTTGATTCATTAGTACCGCGATACAATACTAGTACCGGCATAGCGTACAACCCTATTCTGGAACATGAGCCCCTCGATAATCAAGGAAACACTGTACAACGAATGAAAAAATATTTGTGTCCTGTGTGTTTTTTTCCCCTCTGACCCATGCCCCACATCTGCAAGAACTATCAAACAAACTGCTTACATCCAAATAATAATTTATGAGGCGTGTATAAAGGGAATGCACCAAGAGGGCACATGCAAAATGGCAATTGGCACACCTAAACCGGGATGTTTTCCCCGCACTCTGTAAATAGGCTGCTCCTACTGCTGCCACTAGAGAAATGAAAGCGCCCGCCTGGGATGTGGGATGGCCCTGGTGATGTCAATGATGCTTTCCGGTGCGCTGCTCTTTTAATGGAGTCAATATACCTCTACGACTGGGCCGTTTCATTCCAGCCTTCATCTCATAAAGGCCACATTAGCATCCCTCCCCGGCTGTACCACACATCGGTGTTTGTTCTCACATTCCAAAGATCAATCTATACACCCTCCCAACATTTAGTATGCTATGTTAAAGTCTTTGCATTTGAGCCCCCTACAATGTCACAAGGAAGCAGCTCGTCTGAAGCACACACACGAAGCCTGTTGATTTACTGGAAGTAAACAGCCATTGCTTTTGGGCTGAGCAGTTTCTTGGAAGCAGTCGTGTGGGAGTGTGTTGATTTTGAAAAACCTTACTATCTCAGGCATTTTCAAAACTCTCTTCTTTTTATCTCATAAAACCGAAACACACATTGGTATTCATAACTATCAAAGCTCATCCTAGATGTCTAGAAATATGCTTGCTGGACACTGTTAGGTACACTACTACAATCAATCCTAAAAAGGTGTTTGCAACCAGCAAAGGCAGCGTTATTTCAGTCTCAAATAGGTTTTCTGAAGCAGAACACATCTGCTATGGAATGTTTACCGCCATCCACAAAGATCCGACAGCTTTAATCTGCTCAATACAACACTAAGAAAACAGGAGTTAATAAAAATTCAGAGACAGATTATTTAAAGCAATTAGGAAATGTGAACTGGCCATCTTTTCATGCCATCACAAAACCTAAAGTAAAAGATTTAATTTTTCTGGAATATTTTTCTATTTAAATACCAAGGACAGGTCATAGTATAATGCAACTATTACAATGAAAATTCCATCCATCCATTTTCTACCGCTTGTCCCTTTTTTGGGTCGCGGGGGGTGCTGGAGCCTATCTCAGCTGCATTCGGCCGGAAGGCGGGGTACCCTGGAAAAGTCGCTATCTCATCACAAGGCCAACACAGATAAACAGACAACATTTACACTCACATTCACACAATAGGGCCAATTTAGTGTTGCCAATCAACCTATCCCCAGGTGCATGTCTTTGGAGGTGGGAGGAAGCTGGAGTACCCGGAGGGAACCCATGCAGTCACTGGGAGAACATGCAAACTCCACACAGAAAGATCCCAAGCCCATATTATTCCTATATACCTCTAGGTAATGTTGTAATTTTGCATGCCTGATAGAAAACACTGAAACAGACAGAAATACTTCACTTTTCAAATTGGCGAGAGTATTATTACCATTTACAATGGATTTGCCAAATACAGATGAAACTTAAAATGAAATGTAATATTGTGTAAAAGGTGTGTTTATTCCAGCACTTAAGATTTACAAAGTGAAACTAATATATGACATAGACTCATGGCAAGCAACTCAAGATATTTCCAACCTGGTTTACAGCTTATGAAATCCATGAATTATTACATACTGTTTTGGTTTCACATTTGAAGTCGAATTGATGACATGAAGGAACCTTCGCATAATATTCTAATTGTTTTAGTTTTACCTGTACATGCTACTGATCAGAATAAAAATTTTTACATATCGTTTGCACCCTCAAATTTGTTTAAAAAAACTAAAACTAAGATGGACGTTACTATTAAACAGCTGATGTGTAATTAGCACAACAGTTACAGTATAAACACTTTTCAGAGCGCAACAAAACTCCGTAAGTAGGCAACACACCATAGTCTAAACACTATTGCCACTATCGTCTTGGAATTGCAACTGCATGCAAAGTCGACTATACAATGCTTGCAAAAGAGACATGTAAGAAATAACAGTTGACATTATAAACTCTCCGATAAATGTTTAATAAATAAATAAAATTTATTATTAAACAAATTAACATTTAACAGCACATGAGCAGACACAAAGGTACCAAAAATTGATAATGTTGAGTACCAGTATCAATTCTCAGATACCTGGAATTGGTACCGCATTGATGTGAAAAGACCCCATCTTTAACAGCAAGGGAACAAAATGGTTGGATTTTGTTGAAACAGTGTTAATGTAAAAGAAAACTGCTGACAGGTAATTTCATAAAATGAAGAAAATGATCACAAAAAATAGTAATACCGTATTTCTTTGAATTGCCGCCCGCCGGGTATATGTTATCCGCATGCCTCGTTTTACCGCCAGGTCAAACTCGTTTTGCAAAATAATTAGCGCATGCCTAGAATTACTGCCGGGTCAAACTTGTTTAGCAAAATAATTAGCGCATGCTTCGGTTTACCGCCGGGTCAAACTCGTCACGTCACGAGTGTGTAACACGGGTGGCAAATAAGCCATATTTCCTGTCATGGCATCCCCTCATATTACCTGCGCCGTTTCCACGTTTAATCTCGCGAGTTTAACACAGACGCTCACGTGACCCGCTGCAGCCTATCGCGCTCTATATAATCCAGCGTTCCAAGATGGCTGCCATCTGCGGTGGCTAAGCCTGGGGACATCTGAAGCCGGTATGTTTTAAAGTTGTCGTTTGCCTGCATATTGTAAAAACAACCGTTCAACATTTTACAACTAATTGTAAAGTTACAGGTGACGACCATCAGGGCCGAGTTGCGATGAAAGAGTGTGGCGATGTTAAGATATTAAGCCGAGTTGGTAAGTGAATTTGTTTGCTAATAGTAGCTACTAGCTGTACCCATGTATTTTCAATGAGTGGTTAGCATCGGGTTTTAATCCCGTTTCCTCCAATGTTTCTGATCCGATTGAATTTATATTTATGTCGAGTCTTTATTTTGGGTACTTACATACGGTGACTGAGTGTTGTGGCGTTTTAAAGCCATCTGCATTTTTTATGCTACATATTAACTGTTCTGAAGGTTTGCATATTTATGTAATTGTCCCTTTAGTTCTACAAATAGGAGATTGTTTCTGTTAAGGGTGTAATTATTATTATTTATTTATATTTCATATGTGTCGTTTGGAAAGGTAAAATGTGTTTCTTTAAGTTGTTTAACCGTTGCTATGGCTTCGGTTGCTATGGTTTCCGGTTGCTATGGTTATGGGCAGTTCCGTTTCCGCCGGCACGTTAAACAAAGTGTTAAAAGAGCTCCGGCATTAACAAGCAACGTAGCGTCGGTAATACTACACAGAAGATAGTTCACCACGGTTGCAGCTCAGAGAAATAACCACAGCAAGCTTCCTATTTCAGTGTGTTATAAGTGACAGTTTATAAGTTGCACTCGTTAAAGTTTAGGACGTTTGGGCACTCATGTTGCCAGTAGATGGGACAGGTGTGCTAACCTCAGCTTGCACGTGTGTTTGTTTGCTGCACAGTGATTCACGAACAGCAGGTTTAGTCACGTATTAGTTAAGTTCGTTAAAAAGACTCTCTCCCCTGTGACTGTTTACTATTTGGAGAGCGAGTGTGGAACATTATTAAGAGTTTAGTTGTGTGCTATCGTGGCTACATTGCTGCGAGGGAAGTTGACAGCGCGAGTTGGGGCGGTAGCCTGTGCGTGGGGACGAGCGTATGAGTGTAATTAATGTGTTTACTATTGTATGGTTATTGTATTGTATTCTTACATCACACTCAAATTTATAAGTGCATGCCTAAATTTACCGCATTACTTTGGTAAGCGCCGGAGTGAGAAGAGGTTTTAAAATAATTAGCGCATGCTTACTTTTACCGCATGCCTTTGGTAAGCGCAGGAGTTAAAAGAGGTTTTAAATTAATTAGCGCCCCGGCGGCAATTCAAGGAAATACAGTAGTTGACTTTTTTCGTTTTAGGAAAGTGCAACAATGTAGACAAGTGCAACAATAACAGGTTTCTACCAGTATTTATCGGTAGGTTGTGAGTTAAAACCCCGGCCGAGTCCTACCAAAGACTATAAAAATGGGACCCATTGCTTCCCTCCCTGCTTGGCACTCAGCATCAACGGTTTGAATTGGGGGTTGAATCACCAAAATGATTCCCGGGCGCGGCACCGCTGCTGCCCACTGCTCACCTCACCTCCCAGGGGGTGATCAAGGGGATGAGTCAAATGCAGAGGACACATTTCACCACACCTAGTGTGTGACAATCATTGGTACTTTAACTTTAACTTTAATAACTGTTTAATAAATACAGTTTTGGTCAATTGACTTATTTGTGACTTCCCTCTCTGCATGAAAGTTTAAAATGAGCATATATTAATGGGGGGTGGCGGCGGAGATGACCAAGAAGAACGCAGAGTTGGAATATAATTACAACACTTTATGTACATATTTATACACATATTTATATAATATTTACATATTAATATAATTTGTAACTACAAGCTCCATTCACAGAGTCCCATTGCTTTTATGAGCGGTTGAGCGAGTCAAAAGCCGAATAAAAAATAAAAATCAGAGAATCATGTTTGATATAAACACTGGGATTTCCAATAATTAGGGAGGTTTGTGTCATGTTGTTCTTCTACAGAAACCCTTATAAAACAAAAATATTTTCTCCCGCCATCTTTTTCTATTTTCATACATGTTTCAAAAAGCTCCAGGGAGCCACCAGGATGGTGCGTAAGAGCTGCAGGTTGCAGACCCCCTGTCTTAGTAGATGTAATATCGCAACAGCCCTCCACACTGCTCTGAGCCACCTAGAGCAGCAGTGGAGCTATGCAAGGCTACTTTTTGTTGATTTTAGCTCTGCGTTCAACACCATCCTCCCCCACAGACTGGTGCTCAAACTGACGGGGCTGGGACCGTTTTCCTCTATCTGCCACTGGATCCTGGACTTCCTGACAAATCGCTCTCAGATGGTGAGAGTACGCTACTACCCCTCAGCATCCATCAGCATCAGCACCGGCTCCCCCCAGGGCTGCGTGCTAAGCCCACTACTCTACACCCTCTACACTCATGACTACACCCCTGCTCATGCCAGCAATACCACCATTAAATTTGCAAACGACACCACAGTAGTTGGACTCATTTCTGAGAGGGATGAGTCTGCCTACAGAAATGAAGTGGAGCGGCTGACTGGGTGGTGCAGGGACAACAACCTGGTCCTTAACGCCACCAGGACGAAGGAGCTGATCATGGATTTCTGGAAGAAAAAAACATCAATGGGGACTATGTGGAAAGGGTCTCTAACTTCAGGTTCCTGGGCATCCAGATCGAGGAAGACTTGTCGTAGAGTATGAACACCTCAGTGACCATCAAAAAGGCACAGCAAAGACTTTACTTTCTGAGACTCCTCAAAAAAAACAATCTGTCTCAAAAACTGCTTGTGTCCTTCTATCGCTGCTCAATAGAGAGTGTGCTGACATACTGCACGTGTGTATGGTATGCCAGCTGCACGGTGGCAGAGAGAAATGCACTTCAGAGAGTCATAAAAACTGCCATGAAGATCACTGGCTGCTCTCTCCCCTCCCTAAATGAACTGTACAGTGCCAGGTGCCTCAAAAAGGCCCAAAACATCATAAAGGACCCATCTCACCCTGGACATAAACTTTTTGAACTGATCCAATCCAATCCAATCCAATCCACTTTATTTATGTAGCACATTTAAACAACAACGTTTCCAAAGTGCTGCACAGCCATGTTAAAAACAATATTAAAAAACAATATTATGCTCCACCAATGACTGAATAAAAACAAAAAATAAATAAATATAAAACCAATATAAAAAACAATATAAAAATAAATATGATTAAAAACAGTTTTAAAGGGTAAAATCAATTAAAACAGTAAAATAGAAATCAAAGTGTATAAAAAACACAGAGGACAACAGAGGACCACACAACTCACATAGTGTTAAAAGCCAAAGAATAAAAGTGGGTCTTAAAACGAGACTTAAAACACTACACCGTGAAAGCTGTTTGAACATGGAGGGGCAGAGTGTTCCAGAGCTTAGGGCCGACCACAGAGAAGGCCCTGTCTCCCCTGGTCTTATGTCTGGTCTTGGGCACCATCAGCTGGAACTGGCTCTCGGATCTCAGAGCGCGCGCAGGAGTGTAAATTTGGATGAGGTCCGAGATATACTGAGGTGCCAGTCCATGTAAAGATTTAAAAACAAACAACAATGTTTTAAAATCAATTCTAAAATGAACAGGGAGCCAATGCAAACTCTGAAGAATTGGGGTCATATGCTGGCGTTTCCTGGCCCCTGTTAAAAGTCGTGCTGCCGCGTTCTGGACTAACTGCAACCGGGAGAGAGCTTTTTAGCTAATGCCAGCATAAAGTGCATTGCAATAGTCCAGGCGACTTGAAATAAAAGCATGCACGACTTGTTCAAAAAGGTTAAAAGATAAAAATGGTTTAACCTTTACTAAAAGACGAAGGTGATAAAAACACGATTTTAAAACGCCATTGACTTTTTTGTCAAGTTTAAAATCGCTGTCTATAGTGACGCCAAGGCTGGTGACTTTGGGACGCACATAATTTTGCAATTGTCCCAAGTCAGTGAGGGCCGGACCAAAAACTGAAATTTCCGTTTTTCCCTCATTCATTATTAAAAAATTCTGTGCTAACCAAGCCTTGACGTCACATAGACAGTTGAGAAGGGGTGTCAGGGGGCCGTGGCCTTTTGAAATTGGCAGGCAGGAGATACAGGACAATAAAATGCCGGACAAACCGTTTTAAAAACACTTTTTACCCGAGAGCAATAGTGCCGCTGAACACAAGATAACAATAATGACTGTGCATGTGAGCTGTATGTTTGGTATTTTTGTGTATTTTTTATGTATTTTATCTATTTATCTATGTTCTTATGTTTTCATGTAGGATTTTGCACGAAATTAGTTTGCATACAATTTTGTTGTACAATGTACAATGACAATAAAGATATATTCTATTCTAGATTGTAGGTGTGTCTATTATTAGTGTTTAAAGTCTATTTCTCCACGGACCAAGTTTAGAGCATTTCTTACATTCACCCAACTTCCCAATTCATTCATTCGTTCTGTATCATTGCCACATAGAAATGAAGAAAGAGATGAAGTTATCAAAATGATAAAGTGACATCCGTGCACCTCGGCAGCCTGTCGCTAAATTTGACACGCCACAGTGGAAAAGGGACTTTAAATAGCCCACGCCGGGCGCCAGATTAGCACAGACGCAAGCTCAGTTCTTTTGCTAATTTGCCCAAATTATCTTAGCGGGGCTGGCGTCAGGTAGTCAGGTGAGGTGTGCCGTCGGGAGCGGGCAAGAAAGAGGTCAAGCAGAGGTAGAGGATGCACTCATGCAGTGGTACAGTAACTCATGTGAGGAAAATAGACAGTTAGGACGCAGCAAATGATGTGATGATGATAGTCATTACGTGCAGTGTCCCTCATAATGGATGGTTAACTTGCAAGGCAGTTTGCTCTGCTAGATAAGGAGTCATGCTGCAACCAGTAGAGGTCAGAAATAAGAGACTGCATGGTGTCAGAGAAAAGGACACCAAAGCATCCTGTCGGTAATGGGGAAAGGAGAAACAATGATGGCTTGGTGGTTATAACGCATCTCTAAAGTGGAAGACTGGCCTACTTTCTTAAGTAAGGGACACTGTGATGGGATGACAACTTGATGCCTATGCTCGACTGTGACTGCTCAAGTTTCATACAATAAAAACTAATCCAATTAAATATACAGACAAATATTTGGACTTTTATTGAACAAATTAAAGTAAAGTCAAAGATTTAAACACATATTGTGTTTACCTTTTCTTAAGGTAATTATAATGACATTAAATCAAATTTAGGAAAAAGTATTGGGGCACACATTTTATTAAATCAATCAATAAAAAAAATACCAAAAGCGTTTTTATTAAATGTTAAATGGGTTGTACTTGTATAGCGCTTTTCTACCTTCAAGGTACTCAAAGCACTTTGACACTACTTCCACATTCACCCATTCACACACACATTCACACACTGATGGAGGGAGCTGCCATGCAAGGCGCTAACCAGCACCCATCAGGAGCAAGGGTGAAGTGTCTTGCTCAGGACACAACGGACGTGACGAGGTTTGTACTAGGTGGGGATTGAACCAGGGACCCTCGGGTTGCATACGGCCACTCTCCCAACCGCGCCATGCTGTCACCTGAATTTGTTTATTTTGGGGGGAATGTATTATTTTATGAATGTACTATACCTTTCCTTATATAACATATTTAATAAAAAACAGACAAATAAAATACAAATATAAAAAAATATAAATAAATGATTAATAATAAATATATGTGCAAAGGATTGGAGAAAATGATGGGTTCTCAACCTTTTTGACCTCGGTGCCCAACCAGACAAAAATTAACACTGAAATAGTAATTTTAGATTTATCATCGTACTCAATAATTATATGTAACCCACTTACAGTTTACAACCTTGTCAAATTATATAAAACCATGTGTTAATCCCAAAGATGTTTATTTAACACAAAAACCTTAGGCTTAGTTCAGGCTGTTTAGAAAAAGGTGAACTAAACAAATATACTGCATAGGAGGGGACTCACAATTGTCTTAATTATGGAAAAACAAACTAAATTAATAACGAATGTTTTTCTTCATAAACTCTCAATAAAATCAACATGCAAATGAAAATACAGATTAACCAATTTAGTCTTAATTTTTTGCGCTTAAGACATTTCTCTATGACTTAAGCTTCAGCCTTCAGACTTCTACTTTTTGTTTGATATTGTCATTACTGCCACATGTGGTGCAAAAGTGTACTACAACTGAGTACGACTGCCGCCTATACGGACCACAGCCCACGCGCACCCCATCAATAGGCCCCAACCCAATGGTTAGGAAACGCTGGATTAGATTAAACAGAATAAAATAACATAGAATGGGACATTTTTTTGTGTTACTGCTGGACTGGTGCATGAATGACAGGAAGTCTCCTGATTATCATAAGACTAATTGTCTGCAAAATTTCACAAAACACGTTTTTTAAGTTATGATACAGAGGCATGAGGCAGTGCTCCTTAAACATTTACCCCAATCTAACACATAAGGGATGGCATGTTAACATACAGTAGGGTATAAAGAGCCTTACAAAAGCTGCACCTCAATATTGGAGCACTCATGGATGGAAGAAACAATGAAAAGTTGTCACATATTAAAATAGTATTTATTCTAACAAGGTAGCTATGTATTGTCCTGAAGAGACTGCTGTAAGGTGAGCAAAGTAAAATATAGTCAGCCAGAATCATCCACCTTGAGGACAGATTTCAAGTAAAACATGTAGCAACAATTTTGGAGGTTCTTGCTGCTTTATTCCCAAAGTCCATGTGTCCGTCTGACAGCTCCTTGTTTCATGTCAAACCTGGACATTAATATTTCATTTCAAAGTATTCCTCCTTGAGAACACTATGACATAGAAACAAAAACCTCACACAGTATGATAAGACACATGAAGTTAAATCCAAATAATAAAGTGTGTTGTATTTCATGCATGTCACCCGCTTGTTGTAGTGCGTTACATGACGCCACCCATGCACAGTGTTCTACACGATTGGCCACACTGTGCTGCATTGGCATTCCTACACAGTCATGCTCACATGCACTCACGTAATCTGCAGGCTGTGTACTGTGAGACGGACGGTCCGAAGGCTGCAGGCATGCAGGAATGAACATGGGGGACTGGGTAGCCCTTCCTGTAATTACATTGGCGCTGTACCGAGGTCTTGTAGAAACAAACGTGAAAACATTTTTTTCAACTAGTCGGCTAAATCAAAATAAATACCGTAATGTTGACAGCCACATTTCTTAAGGACAAAAAGATTGAGAGACTCTTGTACAAACTCTGTCAACTATTATTATTTTCAGAATGTATTCATAGAAACTTAGAAAATGGTAGGAAGTTTACATTAGGCTAAGTTTTAAGTTGATCCTGTGTACATACTTGCCAACCTTGAGACCTCCGAATTCGGGAGATGTGGGCGGTGATGGGGGCGGGGTTTTTTTTTAAGTGGGGTTGGGGGCGGGGGGTGGGGTTGCGGGGGGAGCGGGGCAGTGTATATATTTTCAAGTATTTCTTATATATATACAGTGGGGCAAAAAAGTATTGTCAGCCACTGATTGTGCAAGTTCTCCCATTTAAAATGATGACAGAGGTCTGTAATTTTCATCATAGGTACACTTCAACTGTGAGAGACAGAATGTTGAAAAAAAATCCAGGAATTCCCATTGTAGGAATTTTAAAGAATTTATTTGTAAATTATGGTGGAAAATAAGTATTTGGTCAACCAAAGCTCTCACTGATGGAAGGAGGTTTTGGCTCAAAATCTCACGATACATGGCCCCATTAATTCTTTCCTTAACATGGATCAATGGTCCTGTCCCCTTAACAGAAAAACATCCCCAAAGCATGATGTTTCCACCCCCATGCTTCACAGTAGGTGTGGTGTTCTTGGGATACAACTCAGTATTCTTCTTCCTACAAACACGACAAGTTGAGTTTATACCAAATGGATGATACAGCAGAGGATTGGGAGAATGTCATGTGGTCAGATGAAACCAAAATAGAACTTTTTGGTATACATACACCATATTTCCTTGAATTGCCGCAGGGCATATAGTATGCGCCTGCCTTGAATTACTGCCGGGTCAAACTTGCATCCCAAAATAATTAGCGCATGCTTAGTATTACCGCCTGGTCAAACTTGTGATGCCACGAGTGACACTTCCCCTGTCATCATTTTCAAAATGGAGCAGGCTGATTTCAATACCGGTAATTTGAAATCGCATAAAGGGAACAATATTAAGAGCTATTCAGTAGGATTTAAGGTCCAAGCTTACATCACACTCAAATTTGTACTGCATACCTTTGGTAAGTGCCGGAGTGAGAAGAGGTTTTAAAATAATTAGCGCATGCTAACTAATACATACATATATATATATATACATATATATATATATATATATATATATATATATATATATATATAAACAATCCGTTCATGAATGAGTATATCCGTTCGGCCACCGTGTTCAATGGAGAAGACTGATCTGAGCATGCTTACTAATATATATATATATATACAATCCGTTCATGAATGGGTATATCCGTTCGGCCACCGTGTTCATTGGAGAAGACTGATCTACAAAATTTGCAGGCAGCATACCCCTCCCCCTTCGAGCTGTCCTGGATGAACTGAAATTATTTTTTCCAATCATTTTGGAACTTGCAAGCGTACTTCTTCTTCTTACTTGTCGTCGCCATGCCTCTTCTTTGTTCTTCTGCTTCGTCTCTGTTATGTTTTTGGACATTACTACTCGATGTAGTTTTGAAGCAATGCATGATGGGAATCCGGATGTTGTGTGTCAGTGTAATAACGTGCTGGCTGGAATAAACACGCTGACAAATTGCTCCGTGCCTGCTTACTTTATGGGTTATAGATAAACCTATGGATAACGGAGACATATAATAGTCTCCTTTGAGAGAGGACGCTAAGGCAGTGCCTTTAAGGCACGGCCCCAATATTGTTCTCCGGGTGGAAATCGGGAGAAATTTGGGAGAATGGTTGGCCCCATGAGATTTTCTGGAGTCTCCCGGGAAAATCGGGAGGGTAGGCAATATGCCTGTGTATCTTTTTTTCAAAGGCACCCTTCGTAAACACTGTTATGTACAGGGCTGGCTTCTGGCAAAAACACGATGCGGTTGTTTAGCATCACAACCACTGGTGGGTTTATAGTTTCACTATTTAGGAATGCGGACGTGCCGATCATGAAAAAGTATTACCATTGCCATTGAATGCCTTTAAAACCTATCACAAACTGTGTGGAGGTAATAACAGTAAAAATAACCATCTCCATCCAGTCATCCATTTTCTACCGCTTATTCCCTTTGGGGTCGCGGGGGGCGCTGGTGCCTATCTCAGCTACAATCGGGCTGAGTCAGACTGACAGGAGGCTGGATTTACACCGCCCCACGCCAAAATTAATCCCTGCAAGAAGTCCGACTCGCAATTAGCAAAAAGCACCCTCCCTGCTCCCCCTAAAACGTGCCGGATAGTTAAACATGTTTGAATGTTTATTGAACCTTTAAACTATTAAACATAAATAGCATTCCGTTGAGACCACTGCCAAATAGTGAGCACACTCCCCAGATACATTCCAACAGCAAACTCTCAGAAAAAAAAAGATAAAACATATTATTTAGTGTGGGAGAAGAACCTGTCTATTTGTCTAAATTATTTTTATGTTTTCATTGTTACAGCTTTGATTATATAGTCTTCATTAATGAATCCGCCATTTTCATTAACTTCACATTTTTATCGTTTTGTCTCTTGTTACAAAACTCGTATATTACATGTTAAAAATCCTTAATTGTTGAGACACAGGGACGGGGAATGATTAAACAAACTCTGGTTCTTCCTACTCCTTTTCAGACAGGTTAAACTGTGGAAACGTAAATATGTGATACACACAGACAGGTGATGTACCCTTTTTTCGGATTATAAATCGCAGTTTTTTTTATAGTTTGGCCGGTGCGACATATACTCCGGAGCGACTT
This sequence comes from Nerophis ophidion, assembly GCF_033978795.1. Lineage (NCBI taxonomy): Eukaryota > Metazoa > Chordata > Actinopteri > Syngnathiformes > Syngnathidae > Nerophis > Nerophis ophidion. The sequence goes on along the minus strand of NC_084625.1, from coordinate 24,215,263 downwards.
AAGTGTGAAATTATTAACACATTACCGTAAAATATTAAATAATATTATTTATCTCATTCGCGGAGGCTTCACGGTGGCAGAGGGGTTAGTGCGTCTGCCTCACAATACGAAGTTCCTGCAGTCCTGGGTTCAAATCCAGGCTCGGGATCTTCCTGTGTGGAGTTTGCATGTTCTCCCCGTGAATGCGTGGGTTCCCTCCGGGTACTCCGGCTTCCTCCCACCTCCAAAGACATGCACCTGGGGATAGGTTGATTGGCAACACTAAATTGGCCCTAGTGTGTGAATGTGAGTGTGAATGTTGTCTGTCTATCTGTGTTGGCCCTGCGATGAGTTGGCGACTTGTCCAGGGTGTACCCCGCCTTCCGCCCGATTGAAGCTGAGATAGGCGCCAGCGCCCCCCGCGACCCCAAAAGGGAATAAGCGGTAGAAAATGGATGGATGGATGGATCTCATTCGCGGAAGAGACAAAGAAAATGACAGCAATCGTCACACACACGTCAGCAATCGTCACACACACGTCAACGAATAAGAATTCGGCGGGGGAGGGTCATGGCAGAAGTGCATTGTGGGTCATGGGATGCTAACTGCTATATGCTATATGCTACTGCCATAGCTATTAAGATGGATCATTTCATCGTTGGCGGTAACTTATAAAAACTGAGAAGGGCTGAACAAAAATGGCACCCAAAAGGAAATCATGTACTGCAGATTACAAACTGGACGTAGTGAAATATGCAGCAGAAAACGACAAGAGGAAGCGGCGCATACCTTTGGAGTTGGCAGACTTGTTTAGAAGCGACATCGAGGAAGAAGATTTCATGGGATTTATCGATTAGGAGTGACAGATTGTTTGGTAAACATATAACATGTTCTGACTTTTACCATAATATGTTATGTTAACATACCAGGCATGTTTTCCGTTGGTTATTTATGCGTCATATAACGTACACTTATTCAGCCAGTTGTTCACTATTCTTTATTTATTTTAAATTGCCTTTCAAATGTTTATTCTTGGTGTTGGATTTTATCAAATAAATTTCCCCCAAAAATGCGACTTATACTTCAGTGCGACATATATATGTTTTTTTCCTTCTTTATTATGCATTTTCGGCTGGTGCGACATACAGTATACTCCGGAGCGACTTACAGTATAATCTGAAAAATACGGTGCTTGAATGTAACTTTGTTGACCATTTAGAACTCAACCATATTAGGTGTGAACTTCCCAAAGTGCTTACAGAATATGTTTTTTCTAAGCGACCTTTTTTTGGGGCGGAATATGATGAGAATTAAACGGCCACAGTATCATCATTTGTGACATGTGAATAAAGAGTGGGGGAATTCATTTTGCAGCCATAACAGAAAGCACGAATCATGCATCTCAGGGTGGATGAATTACTGCCTTGACCTGATTTAATACTTGACATTATTATCCGCGTTAGCTTTTGCCCATTCAAAATGCATCCACGCAATTAAGTAAACATCCTAAACTCTGTCAGTATTACCAGAAAGAAAAATAAATCATATTGTTCCGGTTTTCTAGTCGGCATAATTGTACGTTATTGCTTAGTGTTGTTAATGGGCTGACACTGTTATCAAGAGTTAAACTTTACGGTCTATCTGTGACTTTCGAGAGAAAATAAATGCAATTTCAAAGTTGTTTTAGCAGGAGCAAGACTATCTAGTGTTCAGTCAGGAAGCACCATCACTAAAAAAGCCAACAACAATGTTGGAAACGGGACAACAACGCTGCTACTTTGCATCGCATAAACAGTCATCAATCACCATTAGCAATGTTATCTGCTTGCCGACACCTTATTCATGACTTTGGAACACAAGAAGTCTGAATACTTAAAACTAAGGAGGTGGCCTTTAGCCAATATCATGCTCCTTTAAGGAGGAATTTATTACAAAACAAGTATACGTACGCAGTATATGAAAAATCACTAGCTGGTGCAATGCCAGAAACGGTAGCAGCCGCGAGTGAGCGCAGTACAGGCCGAGATTGTCGCTCACTGGGGTGCCCCCATGAGGAAGGATTTGCGAAGGAGAGAAGAAAGGGTGCCGACTGAAGAGGCGATGAGTGGTTTTGGAGCAAAGGTGAATGGCTGAAGGACACTTAAGAGCTGAGTGAAGTGAGGAAAGCAAATTTCACACAAGAGGAAGCTTAGAGGGCGTCAAGAGAGGGTTGTATTTATTGTTCATATACTGTAGGGAAGAAAGTAAAACAGCCACACATTCGTACTATTCTGGAAAAGTACAGTGGTACCTCAACTTAGGAGCTCAATTGGTTCCACAACGGAATTCATGATTGATTGAAACTTTTATTAGTAGATTGCACAGTACAGTACACCCGAATACGTTTTTTAACTTGTTTAAGTCAGGGTTCACGTACCGTATTTTTCTGAGTATAAATCGCTCCGGACTACAAGTCGTACCTGCCGAAAATGCATGATAAAGAAGGGAAAAAACCATATATAAGCCGCACTGGAGTATAAGTCGCATTTTTGGAGGGAAATTTATGTGATAAAACCCGACACCAAGAATAGGTAATTTGAAAGGCAATTTAAAATAAATAAAGAATAGTGAACAACAGGCTGAATAAGTGTACGTTATATGAAGCATAAATAACCAACTGAGAAGGTGCCTGGTATGTTAACGTAATATATTATGGTAAGAGTCATTCAGATAACTATAACAGTCTCCCCGCGACCCGACCTCGGATAAGCGGAGGAAGATGGATGGATGGATATAGAACATGCTATACGTTTACCAAACAATCTGTCACTCCTAATTGCTAAATCCGATGAAATCTTATATGTCTAGTCTCTTACGTGATTGAGCTAAATAATATTTTTTCATATTTTACGGTAATCTGTTAATAATTTCACACATAAGTAGCTCCGGAGTATATGTCGCACCCCCGGCAAAACTATGAAAAAAACTGCGACTTATAGTCCGAAAAATAAGGTAAATCAATTCATGGTACCTGAAAAAGGCCAAATTAGCCCATTAAAATGAATTAAAATCAATTCATTCCATGGTTGGCATTCACAAAACTAACACAATTTTAACGAGGAACATACCTTTAAAAAAGAAAAACAAACTTTTGGATAATTCTTTTTTTTTTTTTAAAAAGTACTACGAGACAACTTGAGTAGTTTTATGAAATATTTAGGGCTGTCAAAATTAATCACAAAAAATGATTGCATTACTTCTGAACAGACTTATATTAATCATACAATTTATTTTGAAAGTACAAGCTATTTTACCTAACCGCTTTAGTTAGTGGTAGGTGATCAGATCAATGCATATGTTAGTACAAAGATGAGTGAGGGGACTCCAGCTGGTGTGCTCGCTGGCAAAATTCACTCCAAAATACAGCCTGAAAGAACTTTAGATAAAACACTTACCAAGTTTTGTGCAAATAAATTACAGGCCATCCATTATTAAAGTATTACATTTGAAAAGTTTTCTGGTTGACATTGTGACAATAAATATGCATTAGTGTACACATATTGGGATTTTTTCTTAAGTAGGACTAGTAATTACCTGTGATTAATCATGATTTATCCAAATTCCGAAATGTAATTAATGTGATGTAAAAAAAAATCAACAGCCCAAGAAATAATGTAACATTAAGGTATCAAGAAGAAATGCTATTGTTGGTTATGTTGCACACGGATGTCTTTGAGTGATGGACCAGCGGTCAGAGTCGAGCAAGCGCAAGCTGTGTTTGTGTACCAATAGGTCCCATTTGATCGACCAATTGGTAGAATCTATACGAGACGGAACAAACACGTCACAAAGCTTCGGCAGCTTTTTTATATTTTCATGGAAAAATGTCTGTGCTGTAGACATTTGTGGCTGAGCCAGCTAACTGGAAGGAAATGTTTTTGGTTAGTTTTTCTGATTTTGTAGGTGTCGTCTGCTTCTTTACCTTTGCACTAACTTTCACAGTTTCAGTGGTTGGAACTGAGAAAGGATTGTGTCGATCTCTGACTGTGAGCTCTGAACGGTGGGGTGGGCAGTGGGGAAAATTGTATTTTGAATGCATGTTCACAGAATAAGGCATAACAAAAAGCGGAGAAACAGCAGACAATTATTAAGAAGGGGGCAACTACAGTATATTAGGGGTTATAAACGGAAATGCTGATTATCGGTCCTGCTAGACACCGACCTCTATTTAATAATACAACTTTAACATTTGACAACCAAATAATAAAACAAGGTGACTCTGTAAAAAATCTGGGTATTATCTTCGACCCAACTCTCTCCTTTGAGTCACACATTAAAAGCGTTACTAAAACGGCCTTCTTTCATCTCCGTAATATCGCTAAAATTCGCTCCATTTTGTCCACTAAAGACGCCGAGATCATTATCCATGCGTTTGTTACGTCTCGTCTCGATTACTGTAACGTATTATTTTCGGGTCTCCCCATGTCTAGCATTAAAAGATTACAGTTGGTACAAAATGCGGCTGCTAGACTTTTGACAAGAACAAGAAAGTTTGATCATATTACGCCTGTACTGGCTCACCTGCACTGGCTTCCTGTGCACTTAAGATGTGACTTTAAGGTTTTACTACTTACGTATAAAATACTACACGGTCTAGCTCCAGCCTATCTTGCCGATTGTATTGTACCGTATGTCCCGGCAAGAAATCTGCGTTCAAAAGACTCCGGCTTATTAGTGATTCCTAGAGCTCAAAAAAAGTCTGCGGGCTATAGAGCGTTTTCCGTTCGGGCTCCAGTACTCTGGAATGCCCTCCCGGTAACAGTTCGAGATGCTACCTCAGTAGAAGCATTTAAGTCTCATCTTAAAACTCATCTGTATACTCTAGCCTTTAAATAGACCTCCTTTTTAGACCAGTTGATCTGCTGCTTCTTTTCTTTCTTCTATGTCCCCCCCTCCCTTGTGGAGGGGGTCCGGTCCGATGACCATGGATGAAGTACTGACTGTCCAGAGTCGAGACCCAGGATGGACCGCTCGTCGGGACCCAGGATGGACCGCTCGCCTGTATCGGTTGGGGACATCTCTACGCTGCTGATCCGCTTGAGATGGTTTCCTGTGGACGGGACTCTCACTGCTGTCTTGGAGCCACTATGGATTGAACATTCACAGTATCATGTTAGACCCGCTCGACATCCATTGCTTTCGGTCCCCTAGAGGGGGGGGGTTGCCCACATCTGAGGTCCTCTCCAAGGTTTCTCATAGTCAGCATTGTCACTGGCGTCCCACTGAATGTGAATTCTCCCTGCCCACTGGGTGTGAGTTTTCCTTGCCCTTTTGTGGGTTCTTCCGAGGATGTTGTAGTCGTAATGATTTGTGCAGTCCTTTGAGACATTTGTGATTTGGGGCTATATAAATAAACATTGATTGATTGATTGATAATTATAAGGGCTGCTGTTATTTATTTTAGTAATCAATACATCTATTGATTGGTTTGTTTAATTGATCAGGTATTCGGATAAAAAACACTTTATAGCCTTCATATGTACGTTTTTTTTTTTAGACATTTAAAATTTTCATCCGTCCATCCGTTTTCTTTCGCTTATCCAGGGGTCTGGTCGCGGGGCTGGCAGCCTAAACAAAGAAGCCCAGATTTCCCTCTCCCCAGCCACTTCGTCCTGCTCCTCCCGGGGGATCCCGAGGAGTTCCCAGGCCAGCCGGGAGACATAATCTTCCCAACGTGTCCTGGGTCTCTATTTTAAATGTATTAATAATAAATAACTAAGAAGTCACATGTACGTAAATATTCACAGCCTTTGGTAAATACTCTCAAGTTCTTTGGAATACAATGGAACAGGCTTGGCACCTCTCAACATTCATCAGGTTGGATGGGAAGTGTCGGTGCACAGCATTTTCAGAACTTTTCAGAGATTTTCAATCGTATTCAAGTGTGGGCTCTGGTTGGGCCACCCAAGGACATTTACAGAATTGTCCTGAAGCCATTTATTTGATATATTGGCTGTGTGTTTAGGGTCGTTGTCCTGCTGAAAGTATAACCGTCGACCCAGTCTGAGGAGCAGGTTTTCATTGAGGATGTCTCTGTACACTGCTGCATTCATCTTTCCCTCTATCTTGATTAGGCTCCCAGTTCCTGTCATTCCCACAGCATGATGCTGCGACCACCATCATTCACTGTAGCGATGGTATTGGCCTGGTTACCACCAAATGTGATGCCTGGCAATCACGCCAAAAAGTTCAATCTTTGTCTCATCAGACCAGAGAATAGCGTTTCTAATGGTCTGAGAGTCTTTCAGGTGCATTTTCGCAAATATATGACGAAATGACTTTAGTCTGGTCACTCTACCATACAGACCTGATTGGTGGATTGCTGCAGAGATGGTTGTCCTTCTATAAGGTCAGCTCTGACAGTGACCATCGGTTTCTTGATCACCTCCCTGACTAGGGCCCTTCTCTCCCGCTTGCTCAGTTTAGAGGGATGGCCAGGTCTAGGAAGAGTCCTGGTGGTTCCAAAAAAATCTTCCATTTACAGATTATAGAGTCCACTGTGCTTATTAGGACCTTCAAGGCAGCAGATATTTTAGCTGTACCCTTCCCCAGATTTGTACCTCCAGACAATCCTGTCTCGGAGGTTTACGGACAATTCCTTAGACTTCCTTTTTGGTTAGTGCTTTGCCATGCACTGTCAAGTTTGGGACCGTAAATATAGAAAGTGTGCCTTTGCAAATCCTGTCCAATCAACTTAATTTACCACAAGTGGACTCCAATTAAGACGTAAGTATATCTAAAGGATGATCAGTTGAAACAGGATGCACCTGACCTCACTTTTGAGCTTCATGGCAAAGGGTATGAATACGTATGTACTACATATGTTTCCTAGTTTTTTTTAAATTTCATTTCATTTGCAAATAGGTCCAAAAAACACATTGTCATTATGGTAGAATTTTAAGGAAAACAAGTTTTTCCTTTTTGAAAAAAGGCTGTAAGGCTGTAACATAACAAAATGTGGAAAAAGTGAAGCGCTGTGAATACTTTCCGGATGAACTGTATTTGAAAAAAAAAAAATCTGCTTGCCATTACCTTTAATTTTTTCTAATAAATGCACATCGCAAAATTTAAATACATCTTTTAACCAATGTGCATTAATGAAAAGAAAACAAAAGAAAAAAAATTGCTGCGACATAGATCACGACACCCACACACCAACCACCGCTCTAATGAAGTGGCCATGCGGAAACTTCCACCTGATTTGCAAACATTTTTATTAATTAAACTCATTAAACAATTAATTTAAGCAACAAAATAGAAATGGAAACTTTTCACTCATGAAAATGATGGGTGAAGCCCTAATTAAAAAATAAAAAATAAGGCAACGTGTAATCCCATGGGGTGTCCGCATGTTTTCACAACCTTATGAATTTGTTTCCGGAAACTAAATCTTCTACTCCTGAACCGCTGTGCATGCAAGAGTGAACATATGTTAAAACACGTAGCACTTCTTAGCTGCTTGTGCTAATTTGTTTCTGAGATATTCATCACGTTGTGCCATTATTACTGTCATAAACCACACAGACTTGACATTTCTTACGCAGCTCAACAAAAACCCGCTGTAACTTTAGGAAATATTGTTGAATCAGTGCAGAATGTGTTACTTTACTTTAAAACGATTTATTTTAGCAAGATTCGTTGAAAAATGGCAGTCATGAAGCAAAATATTTTTGCAAAGCCGTGGCCGGGACTCAGCTAAAAGTCCACGACCCTTCGTCAATGATAATACAACTTTGAGGATAATTGTATACCACGTATTTTAGCATGTCTTCCAAATAATTTTTACAACTTTCTATGGTAATTTTTGGTAGATTTTTCATATATTTTTCCTCTTTTTTCCAATTTAATTTCAGAGGTTAAAATTAATCAAATTTTGACATGAGCAAAACCTGATAATTAACACAGGATGTTTGTTCACTCTACAGTATATTTACTGTGGATAACTAGAGGAACGTAATAGTGGATCATGGACCCACAGATAGATGAATATTAAAATATACGTTCATCAATGGAGTCATGCTGTTATCTACCTGCTGCATCGTGCTCACTCTCATCTGGATGGTGGGAAGGGCACTGTGAGGATCATGTTCTTTAAATTCTCCAGTGCCTTTAACACCATTCAGCCAATTCTGATGAGTGACAAGTTGCTCAGGATGGGTATCAGTTCATCCATTGTCTCCTGGATCACTGATTACTTGTCTGACAGGCCCCAGTTTGTGCGACTGGGGAGCTCCCTGTCGGATACTGTGGTCAGTGGTGCTCCACAGGGGACTGTCCTGTCTCCTTTCCTGTTCACCCTGTACACCTCAGACTTCCAGTACAGTCCCAGGCTCTGCCACTAGCAGAAATACTCTGACGACTCTGCTGTGGTCGGGTGTGTCAGAGAGGGAAAGGAATTGGAGTACAGGACACTGATTGCTGACTTTGTGGAGTGTTCTCAGGCGAACCATCTGGTCCTTAATGTGGACAAGACCAAGGAGCTGGTCATCGAATTCAGGAAGAGTATGACCCCGGTGGAGCCCATCAAGATCCAGGGCCGGGAGGCGGCAGTAGTGGGGCAGTATAAGTACCTGGGAGTTCACTTGAACAGCAGACTGGACTGGAAGGACAACTGCAATGCTGTTTACAAGAAGGGCATGAGCAGACTCTTTTTCCTGAGGAAGCTTAGGTCTTTTAATGTGTGCAGCAAGCTGTTGGAGATCTTTTATCAGTCTGCTGTGGCCAGTGCCCTGCACTTTGCAGTGGTTTGTTGAGGGAGCAGCACCAGCAAAAGGGACTCAAACCGGATTGATAAACTGATCCGGAAAGCCGGCCAAACTATTGGCTCGCAGTTGGATGCGTTTGTGTGAGTGAGGGACAGGAAGACACTGGACAAACTGCTGGCCATCATGGACAATCCTGTACACCCACTCCACCAGACAATTGAGGGACAGCGGAGTTCATACTCCAACAGGCTCCTTCAGCTTCCTTCCCGCACTGTGCGATTCAAGAACTCCTTCATTCCGCACTCCATCCAGCTGTATAATCACTCCCCATACAGCAATAGATGATATCCGTCCATTACCTGACACCCTCTATGTCAGCTACTTCTCTTTGTTTTTAATGTCTATATTCTATTTTCTGCTGATCTACTCTCTATTTTATGCTTGGGCTGCCACATATACTGTAATATTGTACATTGTAATCGGTATATATTGTATATATGTTATAGACCTAATATCTGTATATATAACATGCTGTACACATATTAAGTATATATTGTATATATTTGCAGATACTTTGTATTTTATATTGCTATATCTAGTCTATTTATACCTGCATTGTCATTTCCAGCCTTACACTTTCCATAATTGTAACTGAGCTACTGTGTTGAACAATTTCCTTTGTGGATCATTAAAGTTTGTCTAAGTCTAAGTCTAATGAATGCGTTGATGGATGTCTACATGAATGAATGTGTGCTTGTATGAACGTAGTGGTGGATGAATGCTTGGATGGGTGAACTGTTAGGATAGTTTCACGTTAGAATGAACAGAATCACAATTTTTCCAGAAGTGACTTGTTGCTGTCCAGCCCCATGGGCAAATAATATTGTTAATCAAGACGCCTGTATCCCATGTATAGAGCATATTTCTGAGAATTAAACGTGTTAGAGTGTCTGCTCGTGAAAGGACACCTGCATTGTACATACAACATGGATCCATAAAACAAGATGAACAAGCCTTTCAGGACGCCGATCAATACCGGAGTCATCCAATCAATCGTTGAGGCATTAAACAAATGACAGCATTCAAGCAGTCCAAAATGTTCCTTGATCTCGCCAAAATTGAGGACAGATTCCTTTAAAATGCTGGCATAATAACAGGAATACATCGGAGAACTTGTGTAATTGAGGATGGATTCCTTTAAAATGCTGGCATAATAACAGGAATACATCGAAGAACTTGCTTGGTGTAACTTGTAGGTGTGTTGTTTTGAATCTAAATGCCTCCCTACTTCATTCATGTACTGTCCCTGCGTGCCCTTTGGCCAGTCAGGTCATTGCTTCCAATGGCAGTAAGCTGATTATAATCAACTGTGGAAGTAAACCACTGTATCCAAGCTTCTACCAGAGTTAGACTAGAATGGATGAGTAAAAAAAAATAAAAAATCAGGGGACAATGCTACCCGAAGATGTTTCTATGACTATGTTTGACATTGTAGGCCAAAGTACGACAAATCAGATTCTTGCGAAATCTGATTTACCTAAAAATAATACAATATCAATATAAAAAATAAAATGCAACCATCTCTTCGGGTTGAATAACAGTAGGTTATCTAAGAAATTAAGTGCAACCAAATATTTTCGGGTTAAAGAACTGCACTTTTTGGGGAATTTTGCATATCGTTTGCAAACATTATTTCAAAGATGACAATGTCGCAATCCACTGCACAGATCGTTTGTTGTTTTGACTTTTGAGTTTATTTGAGCACTTCCTTGTTTGTATTTGTCACCAGGGTTACTTTATTTGCTCCACCTGCACTTACTTTCTGACGCACACCTGGTTTTGATTATTGTGTTAGTATTTAGCCCGCCTGCTACCTGAGTTTCAGTCTGGACGTTTTGTTTGCTTCTTGCAACAGTTGCGTTGGTTCCTGCTTTTTGTATTGACTCTGCTTAGTCTCAGTTTAGCTTCCTCGTGTTCGGCACGCGCCACTTTTGGAATTGTGAACTCGACTCTTGCTAGCATTAGCATTTAGCTTTCCGTTCTTTGGCAGACCTTTATTTTTACTCTTTGTCAAGTGTTATTTTGTATTTTGGTTGTTAAATATGCTCCTACCTTCAATCCTGCTTGCTCCTGTCCTGTAGCAACTACAGGTGACAACAAACGCGCATCCAAAATGCTGCACGCACGCAACAGACAAAACACCGTTGTAGCCTTCAAAGTCCTCTAAAACAACTCAAAACCCTTTATCGACATTTTATATACACACTGCAAGTCTATATATTATCTAGTAACAGACACGTTCATAACAATATGTTATATGTTCAATATTTACCGTATTCTGGTAAATTTTAGCATGGACTTTTGCTGCAACACATTATACATAGACTTTGTTTGAAAAATGTGCTTCAATATACACACTTTTCGATTTACGAACCCTATTTTAGAACCAATTAAGTCCATAAATCATAGTTCCTCTGTATAAATGGTAACATTTAATAGACAACTCCTAAGATACTTAACATGTGGTGGCAACCCTTTTTAACCTCGCTAATTTGCTGTTCTCCCACATGCACGATATGTGTGTGTGTGTCTTCGCAATAATCACTTCTATCCGAGTTTGGCTGCTGAAGGCCTATTAAAACGTCTGATAGGCTTGGAAGAGAGATTATTTTTTCACGCACATATAACATAAACTCAGTCTGCCTGGTTCTTTTCAGACAAAGGAGGCAAGATTATTAAATTTCAAAATGGGTATATCGCACAAGTGAATGTGTCTCTGATCTTTATGCTTTTAAACCATGAAAGAAAAACATCCTGACCTCGATGGGGGAAAAAAAAATAACGCAATAAAAGGTGTCGAAAAATCATAAGAAAGCAAATTGAAGCCGTAGATTTGCTTTGGATTGGAGGTCGACTTGGTGTATGTATGTGTGTGTGGGGGGGGGCTGGGTTGGATGTACCAGCTGCTCTGCGTTCTCACATCGTCTGTACAGAGATGTAGTGCTCCCTCCGTGTCGATAAGTCATCTTGGGTGCGCGTTGCCGTCACCATGGCAACAGCACTAACACAAATTAAGTCAAATGACGTTGATTGGGTGCAAAGGCACCATAAGGAGGTCGACTTGGAACAATCAGTATAGCTAAGGACTTAGGAATATGCGTCCATGTTAACACAGGAAATGGAAACACCCGAGGAACTACAATTCTGACCTGTAATGATAAAGGTTAAAGTTGATCGATAGGGTGACAGCCATGTAATAACCCCACAGTAAATAGCAATCTAGCCCTGGGGGGGAATGTAGCGTCCTGGTCCTCGAAATAAAGATTGAAAGGCAGAGGTGACGAGAAAGAACGATCTTTAAGACTGAATGCTTGTTGAAATGCTATTTAGCAATGTCGCTAAAGGGAGACCTGAGAGCATCTGCCCTGGCGCACAATGAGAGAGGAAGTGGGATCGGAGGGTTTTGAAAGGAAGACGTCACAGTGGCAATAACTTGCAACAAAAAAGTGCTGGCTCAGCTTTTTTGTTTTCTAATAAAAAGTCCGCACCAGGGAAAGCCTGCGGACCACAAGTGTGTGTTACAGCATGCATGGACCTTCAATGTGTGATCATTGGAGCGTGTAATGGACACCCAGTTTCATTGTGAAGGATCCTGCACTCTTGCTGTCTTTCCCGCGCAATTTAGGATGAGAGGTGGGGGAAGCAGCAAATGTCGACGAGACCCCTGACGCTAATAAGGGAGGCAATGACAAGGAGGACAAGAGGGAATGAGGTAAGCAGGACAGAAAGGGAACACATTAGCCTCTTACCCCGACTGTCACTCAGGCAGGTGATGCAGTCGCAGGTGACAAAGCCACATTCTTCAGTTGAGCTTTTTTTTCTGACACTTTCATAGATCCGTGGAAACTCAATGTCGAAAAAGGTCTTGTGAACGAATAACTGTATAAATATATTTTATGACCTCAACCAAAGAGGTAGTATTTTTTTAATAGACACATTTAACAATACTCTAGCCTTACAAGCAGTCAAACACAAAGCCAAACCAGGACGCTGTTCAACTTTCTATTTGTTCAAATCCAGGATGTTTTTTCCCCAAATTTAATTGATTTATTCAATAAAGTCAAACTGCCGTCATCATGGAACATTTAGTAACCAGAAAGGAAATTATTTAAATATTATGGTATCATCCTAAATGTTATATGAGTGAAAACTCTCTTGGGATTTCATTGAAAATAAAGTCAGTCCCTGGCTTGCAATCCATCGAATAATATTATTATTATCACTACCAAGCTAGACATATTGTACTGAGCAGTCAGCAGAGAGACGCCATATTGGCATTGATACCAAAAAAAAAAGTAAAATACAAAATTCCCAAAGAAAAAGCAAATCATACTTTGCTTGAGTAATCCTCAAAACGATTATAACAATAATAATAATAATAAAAAATAAAAGCTCTGTGACTTTTAGGACATTCAACCTTAGGAGGTACCCTCATGTATGTAGGAGGTGAGTTTACAAGCTGTTGCTGATCCAAATCTTAAACTGTTAAAGGATCAGAAAAATTATGGATTTAAATAAATAGCTATGGCTACCAAATTCTGTACTTTTATAGGCACTGAACAAATTCCGTATTACAGATTCATGTAACATCAAACGGTGCAATATTTTGATGCTTTTGTTGCACGTCCGGTTGCAGACTCGGGTGGCTTGAACATTTGGCGGGCAAACAATCACGCAAGCAACACTCAGAGGACTCGGTCAGACGACCTCTCTGTAATATAAAGAAGTACTGAAAATTAGTACCATAGTGTATTTCCAGGTAACGGAAATTAGTACCAAAATAAATCCAATGTTAACTGTACCCATCCCCAATTGGAAATATATATAATGCGTGAAAAATGCATGTAAATAATCATACAAATACAAATTCATCATCTAAAGATTGAGTGAAATTTAAATCAAATTAAAATGTGGTGAAAGATCATTGTTGAACTATTTAATTACCTGCAAGGGCAATCTACAAAGTTAAACCTTGACTGTTAGCAAAGGTAGCAAAAAACATTAATACCTGCAAAGCAAAAAGCACGTTGAAGTGGTAGTTGATGGTACATCATGTATATGAACGTCAATTAGTTTTTTTTGACACTATCATTTCTAAATGAATTCTCCCGATTCCCCAAACTAGTGCTTCTTCTGTTGGCCAGTGAGCGCCCCCTTGAGGGCTGCCCAAAATTATCTGTTTGTCAACTGTGGTTTGTATGGGTACTCAATTGTAATACTCATGTCTACCACTTGTGGCAGTAAGGACAATCTCGAACAAACAGAAGAAGTCTGGAGTTGAAGCTATAGAGAAGTTTTTTAAACGCAAAATTATGACATATGGTAGAGCTTTATTTTTATTTGCACTTTAATTTTATTGACAGTTGAGGCAAACATATTCATAATTCCATCCAACCATTTTCTACTGCTTGTAGTTTATTTATTTTAGCACGCTATGTATGTAAATTGTATTTTTTTGTCAGCTGTTTTATAAGTCCCTTCTTATACATAAAATAATAAAATATGTTTAACACATGGTTTCATATTATTTGACAAGGTTGTAAACCCTAAGTAGGTTACATATAATGGTTTAATACGATTAAAATTTAGAGTAAGATTACTAATCCACTGTTAATATTTGAGTGAGGCCCGGGCTCGTCTGTAGTGAAAAAGTCGGGCCCCCGAAGTCAAAAAGGTTAAGAACCCCAGCTCTAGCCAATACCACACTGTATTTCCCATTGATCCATTTTTTTTTAATACTGCTTCATTAGTCACAAGTAAGCCGGAGTTTATCCCAGCTCACTTCAGGGTACACCTTTGACCGGTTTCCAATCAATTGCAGCAGGGCACAAATTGACAACAGTTTTCATTCACATTCCCGCCAACTGTAGGGACCATATACAGAATACAATCAACATAACGTTCATGTTTTTAGGACTGATATGAGGAGGCCGGAAACAACCCTCTATCTCCAGACTGTAAGGCCAAAATGCTAACCACTTGGTGTCCCGACAAAATTTTCATTCATCTTAATTTATGAATTACTGTAAAGGCAGAGCTCCTTTAGACGCCATCTCCACCGAGCTGTAACTCTTCCACATGCCTTTCTCTGTGGTAATCAAGCAAATTAAAGCGAGCACAGCAGAGGGTCAATTTAGCAAAGTCAAGCAAAAACAGAAAGAGAGAGACAGGAAATACACACACACACACACACACACACAATCACGCACGAACGCACGCAGGCACACACAGCTGTAAAATCATTGTTTTATGGTCATGACGTCACCTAAATAAATAGGCATGAATGCAGAGTCATGACAACTGTCACTCTTTTCAATTATGTTCAACTTTTTTGACATCATTGTTACAGTATATTCCTCTTTCAGGAAATGTTTTTATTGCAGGCGGTTAATTGACATGGACAAACAGCACTCCCAGAGAATGAGCTGGATCAGTAACTCGCTCTCTCTAAATACCCCTCCTGTGCACTCTACAAGTTCCCTTTCAACTCTGGGTGAGGAAGATGCTCCTTTATTTACTATAAACACAGCTTTAGTTGGATCAATACAAGGCTGCCCTGCCCAAGCCTGTTTTGAATATAACCTTGGAATGGTCCTCTTGGCAAACCCAAATGAGATCCGGGATGATAACATAACACGTGTGAAACATTATAACATTTTTCTGACTGATGGTTAGGCCAATCAGTAGCGCTGTCATATTTCCTTATGTGACTGTCAGTCCAAAACATCTGGTCTTACTCGCTAGCATTAGCTTATAGCTGAAGCTGCTGATGGTGTGTTTGACAGAGTAACAGCTGGAAGGAGATAACATAGAAGTCCATTACGTTACACTTGATTACTTCACAAAACTATTAAAGATGTTTGTAGCACATTATGTATTTTTAATATATTGCTTTTCATACAATACTATTTATCTAAAAGTTGTTTTTTCTTTTTGAAAGGCATCTTACATGTTAAAAAGGTGATGTTTTTGGGGGTCGAGAACAAATTTAATTGATTTTCATTCATTTCAATGGGAGATGTTGATTGAGATACAAGTGTTTTGAACTAAGGGCGCCGTCACAGAACGAATTAAGATTGTAAGTTGAGGTACTACTGTATTTGACAACTTCCCATTAGTTTTTATAAAACGGATTATACAAATTATATGCTTTCCAAATAATAGCACAAAAACCTATTTAAGTCCTTTAACTTAAACATAATTATAATAAAAATAAAACATGTTAAATGACTATTAGAAAATAAAAGGAATTTCATTGTCAATTTATCCAAAATTAAGATGCAGTTTTATTCAAAGGCTACAGATGTTTGCAGCTGAAAGATGAAAGATTTCGAATAAATCATCTCAAATTTGATGGACTTCAGGGAATCTTTGCACAGCACCCTTAAAGTCCTACTGAAATTAGATTTTACTATTTAAACGGGGATAGCAGGTCCAATCTATGTGTCATACTTGATCATTTCGCAATATTGCCATATTTTTGCTGAAAGGATTTAGTAGAGAACATCGACGATAAAGTTCGCAACTTTTGATCGCTAACAGAAAAGCCCTGCCTTTACCAGAAGTCGCAGACGATGACGTCACCCGTTGAGGGCTCCTCACATCCTCACATTGTTTTTAATGGAAGCCTCCAACAAAAAGAGCTATTCGGACCGAAAAAACGACAATTTCCCCATTAATTTGAGCGAGGACGAAAGATTCGTGTTTGAGGATATTGATAGCGACGGACTAGAAAAAAGAAAAAAAAAAAAGAATAAAGTTTAAAAAAAAAAAAAAACGCGATTGCATTGGCACAGATTCAGATGTTTTTAGACACATTTAATAGGATATTTCTGGGAAATCCCTTATCTTTCTATTGTGTTGCTAGTGTTTTAGTGAGTTTAATAGTAGCTGATAGTCGGAAGGGTGTGTCCACGGGTGTCTTGAGGCCAGTGTCGGATGGAAGTCGACGGCAGCTGAATGGACGGCACAAGCTCAGCTGATCTCCGGTAAGTGGCGACTTTTTACCACAGTTTTCTCACCGAAAACTGCAGGTTGACATTTGGTCGGGATCCATGTTCGCTCTGATCCATAGGAAAGCTTCACCTCCGGGAAATTTAAACAAGGAATCACCGTGTGTTTGTGTGGCTAAAGGCTAAAACTTTCCAACTCCATCTTTCTACTTTGACTTCTCCATTATTAATTGAACAAATTGCAAAAGATTCAGCAACACAGTAGTCCAAAATACTGT
Organism: Nerophis ophidion; assembly: GCF_033978795.1. Lineage (NCBI taxonomy): Eukaryota > Metazoa > Chordata > Actinopteri > Syngnathiformes > Syngnathidae > Nerophis > Nerophis ophidion. The sequence goes on along the minus strand of NC_084625.1, from coordinate 24,198,250 downwards.
GTAATTATGCGGTTAAATTAGACGATTTTTAGCTGTGTGTGTGCGCACAGGTAATATTTCCTAACAGTCCGTGACGTCACTAGGAACTCGTCATCATTCCGCGATGTTTTCAAGAAGAAACTCCCGGGAAATTTAAAATTGCAATTTCGTAAACTAAAAAGGCTGTATTGGCATGTGTTGTAATGTTAATATTTCATCATTGATATATAAACTATCAGACTGCGTGGTCAGTAGTAGTGGGTTTCAGTAGGCCTTTAAGACAGTGTTGGACACCTCGATGATCAATGTGCTCATGCAGCCACTACAAGAAGTACATGTCACCTACAATCTAGGTGGTTCTCTCTGATCTGATTATGATTGTGGGATAAAGAGGATTTAGGTGCTGGTGCCTAAATGCAAGGCTGCACTGATTAGATTCATGCTGGAAGGCTTATGCAACTGCGGGGGGCTGCAAAGGAAGTACAAGGTGTGCCTCCACCTAAGATCCCACTGTTGGAATGCATCCCGATGCCTTGCTGAAGGCCAACACAGCTGTGTGGTATCCAACAATGGCGTCAGTTTATCTGACAAGGGTACAAATAACTGACTTAATTAATCTGATTTCAACGAGTATGATGCTCAAGGTCACAGTGGGCAGTACACAATCGAATGTCTGGCCAACAAAGAATCTGGAATTCCTTCCTAAAACACCAGCATCTATTGATTTGACCTTCTGAAGACCAACCACAATTCCCGCAGAGTTGAAGGGATTATGACATGATGGCACCGCTGTAGCCTGACTGGGCTGAAAAATGGCATTTTTTACATTCATATTTCATATTTAGCTCAGGAAAGACATCCTAAATACTTCATCCGGTGGAGTAAAGAACCCGCCGGGGAACAAATAGGAGGAAACAAGCAGCTGCTAAATTGAACTTCTTCCTTTTATATGCAGAACATGCACAAATAATAGTAATTAATTCAATGCAACAAACTGAAATGTCAACTATAAAAAAAAGTATTTCTAAAATGCTCTAGGATATTGATTGATTAGGTGTAAATGGCTTGGCTTAGCGATGTGAGAAAATCCAAAGCAAGTATGACATATTTTGGATCAAAGAAAAACAGAGAAACCACAAAAGTCTTCCCGCTGTACTATAAAGTCTACTGTATTGTGTGACTCTAAGTTGTAAACCCACATATTAAAAAGTTGCAGTTGCTTGGAACCACAGTAAAATATCTATAAGTCTATGGTCACACCCATTAAAAGTTTGGTGATTTTTTTTGTTAAGTAGTTTGAAAGTAAATAAACCATTGACTCGTAACCCTATTGGTAAACGTTACAATATGACGACATAAAAAAAAAAAGAAAGAATACTTATTCATCATATCATTCAAGGATGTTTGGCATTTACTCTCAGCTATCTTTAAAAGGGAACTGCACTTTTTGGGGGATTTTTGCCTATTGTTAACAATCATTATGACAGACAATACATTCTAACTTGTAAATAAACGTAAATAAAAGTCCGCTTACAGTTGAGCCAATGGGAGGTCCTCTTTTCTGCCCATAAAGCCCTCTAAAAGTTGTTGAAGTCAGACCTGGGGTGTGCCACTGTTCTATGCATCAGTTGGTGACGTCTTAGCGGTTCGACCTGTCATACAAGAGGATCCGCCTGCTGACTTCCCTATGGACTAGACTCTCACGTTATTAACCATATCTACTCGGCATCCATTGCACCGGTCAGCCGGGGGGGTCCCTGCGGTGCCTTCCGAAGATGTCGTTGTGGTTTGTGTAGCCCTTTGAGGCATTTGTGACTAAGGTCGATTGATCATTAAAAAACATCCAAAAAGCGCCATCAATACCCCCTTTACATTTCCTGACCTGAATATCAACTACGTATTAGTGATATTGTTATAATAAGCGCTAAGGCAGACAAACTATTTTCAGCTGTGCATTGTCACATATTAGTTTGCAGCTGATAAGTTGACATCGACGGGTGAGCTGCTTTCTCGCCCCCAAACGCGTAATAGTTAATTTTAGATCATTAATAATGCCTGTCACCTTTATAGTAGAAGGATGAGAACATAATCTGAAAAAATGAGTCAACTTTGACATCCATATTAGACCCGGTAATGGTGAGAAAAATACGGAAAAATGTTTTTTCCACCTTAATTTTTTCTTCATGAGGATTATGAGTCATTCTTCATCTAAACAGGAATATAACAATATCCTAACAGTCGGCATCCCAGTGATACCAGACATTGTACAGTAAGTGATGCGTTATTATGGATGTTGGCTGTCATGAAGTCTGCATTGAGTAGTAATCAATGATGTTGTTGAAGGAAAAGGTGAACGTCTAGCGCAGGGGTCTGGATCTTTTTTGGCTGAGAGAGCCAAGAAAGCCAAATATTTTTTTAAATGTATTTCCGTGAGAGCCATGTAATATTTTTTCAACACTGAATACAACTAAACTTGTGCATTTTTAAGAAAGGCAAACATGTTTAGAGTATGATAAGTCTCTTATTCTTTTTAATAACATTGGTATTCTGAAGATAACCAATAATAAATCAAATGCTTCTTACCACTAATGCAACTTCTGGTGCTGCATGGATTTGCTGATGGCTTTGTAGTCTGGTTGATAGTGGTTATTTTAACACTGTGATTACCAGAGTATTTATTCATTACTTATCATGTAAAGCAAATTTCAGCTGAGATTTATCTAAGAGCCAGATGCAGTCATCATAAGAGCCACATCTGGCTCTAGAGCCATAGGTTCCCTAGCCCTGGTCTAAAGGCTAGCCGATATTCGATAAGTCAATTAACCAACGGTAAATGAAAATGAAGTCAGTAAACTTGGCAACGTCGATAAATCGCCAAGTGCATGCTTCAAGAGCATTCGCGCTTTTCGTCTCTTTCAGCAGCTCCGTGCATTTGTACCATAGCGGAATGAAAAGTAAGAGATGAATTATCTTGTCCTCATTAAATGTCTTTGACTCTTTGAGCGGCGAAGCGGGGCCGCTGGCCCTCTCGCATGGCACAGTTCAACTAGTTAGCATGTAGCTAACATGGGCAAAATGATCACAAAACCAAATTCTACCGCACCAATGTGGGAATGTTTCAGTTAAACCTTTGGAACAAGATGAGTCTAACAACATAGAGAAGTCAGTTTGCCTAATGTCCACGAATACAACAAACCTGAAAGCCCATTTGAAACACAACCACTTGACAGTCTTCACTCACCTCGCATTTGGTGAACAAGCCAGTGTCAGTCAGTGTCCATAGAACAGTACAAAATAGTGTGTGCTTACAGAAAGTTTGGTAAATACATCGCCACTGACCAACTGCCTCATACTGTTGAAAAACTAGCATTTTTAAAAAAGTGTTGCAAACGTTCGACAGACAGTTGTCATGTTGTGTTTCCTCACTCGGAATCTGCCGGACTTAAGATTTTTTTGCATATAACCTGTTAATAATTCTGCTTATAACATAGGGTTTATATTTTTACTCTGCAATCTTGTTTAAAAAAGGTCTTATCTTAGTTGTAAGTTAATTAATGTACAACTGTACCTCTGCCTAGATGTTCAATATTGAAATGCAACTTTGTTAGTCAATACTTTATGTAGCCAGTTTAATAATTGTTTTGCTGTGTGTATTTCAGCCCCCAACTTATTTTTTGATTTTGGTTAAGATTTAATTCAAGTGCAACAGACAAAGTATATTTTATTTTTATCATGTCTTTATTAACTTGGAGATTTAAACATTTTCATTCCAATTACTTTACTGAATTTTAAATGATATACATGCATTATTATTATGTATTATCATTACATATATAACTCCTCTCGCAGGGGGCTCCCCTCGTCTCTTTTAATGCACAGCATAGGATACATAGCAAGAGTGGTCCTCAGGTCCTGTTGATCAGGAGCAGTAGTTCCACAGCCACAGATCCACTATTAACCACTAATATCACAGTCAAAAGGAAAGCTTGTTCCCATACGCACCATAAACTGTTAATAATGTTTAGACAAAAGTGTATATTATATATACTATTATATTTATAGTATTTATATAGGTGTGTGTGTGTGTGTGTGTGTGTGTGTGTGTGTGTGTGTGTGTGTGTGTGTGTGTGTGTGTGTGTGTGTGTGTGTGTGTGTGTGTGTGTGTGTGTGTGTGTGTGTGGTGTGTGTGTGTGTGTGTGTGGCGCAGTGGAAGAGTGGCCGTGTGCAACCCGAGGGTCCCTGGTTCAATCCGCACCTAGTACCAACCTCGTCACGTCCGTTGTGTCCTGAGCAAGACACTTCACCCTTGCTCCTGATGGGTGCTGGTTAGCGCCTTGCATGGCAGCTCCCTCCATCAGTGTGTGAATGTGTGTGTGAATGGGTAAATGTGGAAGTAGTGTCAAAGCGCTTTGAGTACCTTGAAGGTAGAAAAGCGCTATACAAGTACAACCCATTTATTTATTTATTTATTATATGTGTGTATTTTGGGTATATGCATGTGTGTATTTATGTGATTATGTGTGTATATGTATGTATGTGTGTATATATATATATATAATATGTATATGTATATAAATTGTATATATGTGTGTGTGTATATATGTGTGTGTTGTGTACATATGTGTGTGTACATATGTATATATGTAAGTGTGTGTGAATTTAAATGTATTTTATATAGACAATATATAGCAACAACCACTGAATTGAATTATATTATATATATTAATGTATTATATATTGTATATATATATTGTATATGTATAGGGGTGGGACCTAATAAGTTTACTTCTTCCCACTCCCTTTTGAGCCAATCTTGACATCTACCAAAGATTAGTCACATGTAATGTTTTCAATGTAGGTGTAAAATTAATGTATCTATTTATTTCTTTTGTATTTTATGTCATTCTCTTGTTTTGTTTGCATGGCTCAAAATAAACCATTCATTCATTCATATGCGGTTAATATTGTAAAAAAAAAAAAATAATGGTAATATAATTTTTTGTCAGCAATAATTTGTAGCTCAATACATCATTAAAAAAAAATGGGTTATTGGCAAAGACCTACGAACGTCGTGATGAGTTTTTGAAATTAATGCGCAGCCGAATGCTTAAAATGATCAAAATACCTAAATATTACATGTTATTATGAACGATCCTGTTCCTGCATGACATATATACTTACACCATGTATATAAAACCTTAATGGAGGTAATTGGATGTTTTTAGAGCACTTTATAGGCGCAATGGCCCAGCTCCCAAACACTGCATTGCAAGCAGACTTTTGATCGCATTTATTTACTATTTGGAAAGCATTAAAATAAGAAAAACAAATAAGGATGGTAAACGATAGGCAACATTTTGAAAAATTGAATTTCTCCTTTACATAAGTGTAAGAAACCTGATTCTGAATGACAGGCAAGCACTTTGGATTCTTCAAATACTTAATTACTCTTTACAAAGCTTATTCCGCTTTTGGCCCCCGATGTCCAGAGCTAACTCTGTCTGCTAGTAAGATGACAAGGTAAAGCATCCAAGCCGGACGCTCCAAGCTGAAGTCACACACAAAAGCCACTGCATTAGCTCATTTCTCTTTCTGTGACCATTTCATTCATTATTCATAAAGAATGATTTGCAAAGATCCAACTCCACATCCCGAGGAACTGCTACCATGAATGCATCTCTCCACGTAATATTTTCAATTATCAGTCATTGCTTCTACACGCATCTGATAACTGGTCCGACTCCCCGTTTCGACACGTTAATGTATTTTCAAGATTTCTCATTGTTCATCGTTATTGAATTTCTCCACATCACCCTGCAGAAAAAGGTCAGTCTTCATATGATTAACCCTTACTTAAGCTCTTTAGAAACATTGCTCGGCCTTTTTGTACATAAGAAGCTTATCACTGGCACGTTTACATCAATAGCTTTCAAAGGGCTCAAAATGTGGCCCCTGAAAGGCTTCTCTGAACTCAGACATCGCAGTCTATTTTGAACTCTACTGTGCGCTCACATGACTGGGCCATTTAAGTCACATTCTGGTTCTCCTCTTGGAGCACTCAGAGCAATGTCGATGCAATTTGAATTAGGGCGGGATTTCCCTTTAGAAGGGAAGCAAGGGCTTCCCTGCCACATCAGCAATACCAAGACATGTCTAGAGAAAGAGGGGCTGCACTTATAAATATCACCCAACATTCTGAATCAAAGTGAGCGGGCTGTAGAGTCCCACTGAGTCTATTAATGGATTTATGTAATGAATGGAATTATTAAACTGAGGAGAATTACAAAACACTTATGGCAGAAATAATACATGAAGGATGAGTTGTATAGTAAATGTCACTTGTCATTTACAAACCAAATACCAAATTAGAACAAGGCACCAACACAAGATAGTCACACAAACATGTGTACAAACACGCACACGACCCTGCCTTTATGATCCGACGACATGGAATATAATCCTGGCTGGCCTTGCCCTGCTCTGATGAGATCGGTACACTGGAGACTCGACGTAAATGACCAGTGATTAGATTTCATCAAGGCTGACCTACCTGATTGAGATGTGACTCAGAGCGCAGATGGAATGAGTCGGAGGAAGGAGTTGAATGAGATGTCACAATTTTATCAAGAGGAAGCCACTCATTTGATACTCGCTGTGTTTTTAAAGTGTTTGCGACTCTTAACAAAACCATTTTTATATTTTGAAGAACTCGCAGAAGTACAACAAACGTGAAATGAGAGACAACTGCATTTTTAAGACAGCCTCGATTGGTGATATTTTTGTTGTGTTCAACAGTTAGTTACCTTTGTTGTTTACAAAGTAGAGCTACAACATTTTAATACCTTCTGTTAGCTACAGGGGGAAAACATTCTGTTTTAAGATCTAGATTCAAAATAAACAATTTCTCATCATGGTGGTTATTCTGCAACATTAGGTTTGACGTCTCAGGGATTCACCCAAATTTTAACCAGATATTGTGACATTATAGGAATATCCCGAGGGTAGCTTCTACACGATGATCCACTAGTTATCTGTAAAGGTAACAGGTCCCGTTAGCAGAGACCGGCGGCTTAGGGAACCATGCTGGGCACCTGTCTGCAGGTGTGTGGGAATATTTACAAAGCAGCACAGTGGTGCATGGCAGTGGATGGTTTAACCTTTAGCGACGACTGTGATGGTGTTATCAACTTTTCAAGTGTTTGCAACTTTAGTATATATGTCCAGATAAGAAGCATAACAAGTGAAGAGACAGCACCGAAGCCAACCAAAACAAAACCTGTCTGGGCAAATGTATTGAGCTATTGACTGAAACTATCCTGGTCCTAATCATAAAGACAATATATTTATTTAGTTCTCAGGTGGGAGAAAAATGTGAACTCAGGAGGTGTGGTTGTGTGATTACACATTCAATGTATGGTTTCCTACCTTGGCAGCCACAGAGGAGCTGGGCTTCTCCAGGAGATCCCACAGCTTCTTCCTCTTGTCCGGGCAGCAGGTGTTGTCAAATTCTCCCTCTCCCTCTCGCTCCCTCATCGTCTCCGCCTCCCTGCGCAGCTCCTCATTCATCTGTTCTTTTTTCTGGTGGTAACGGGCCTGGCAGCAGGACTCCAGATAGATCTCATCAATTCCCCAGTAGTCTAACTCCTGGCCAAACGAAAGGGCGCACATCTCCTCCATCATGTGTAATTTACCAGTACGGTAAAAATTCAGGATGGAAGTGAAGGCCCCCGGGTGCCTGTCAAAGAAGTACTCATTCTCGTTCAGGCTGTAGTCGTCGCACACTTCCATCAGGGACTCATGAGTGTTGCAGTCTCTCAGCTTGCCAAGCCGGGTCCTCGGTAGCCGGTCCAGAGTCCGCCACAGGACCTCATGGTTCAGACCCCCTACGTTAAGGCGGACTCGGCGGGAGCGGGCTTTGGTGCGAATGATTTCAATAGGTTCTGGGGGCACAGAGGGAGCAGACAGGATGTTGGCGGGCTTGAGCCCAGCGAGCCCCAGCTTCTCAGCCATGGCGATGGTAAGGCCAGTGGGAGCACAACTTGGATGTGAAAAGAAGTAAACCAAAAAGAGCCTAAAAATGGGCGTTAGGTCCTCTCAAGGCAGGTCCCTCCATGGCTGAGGAAATAGAGCAAAGATGATGAAAAGATGAAACATCATTTATTTGCTCCACACACGTTAATGACCCCTCTTCATCACATCTGTAGAAAGGTGTTGTCCAGAATTGTTTTAAAAGTCAATATGCTGCTTAATGTGTCTTATCACACGCATTAAATACAATATAAGACTTTTATATGTACCCAGGGGGGAATTAAATTACTTTTATAGTTTTTTTTTGTATACTGTATTAACTACCAGTAGCTGATTACTTGTAGTGTCAATGCCAGTTCCACTGAGATGACTAGTAAATGGATATTAAAGTTAAATTTCCTGTAGAAAACATGCATTGATTCGATATACAATGTAGCAAACCTGTTACAGTTGTGATTTTAGCTCTCGGTAATGAACACACACACTAGAAACAACCTGCACATGCAATGCTAAATGTAAACAAAGTGTAGAGTCTTACCTTGCCGGTCATGCAAAGTCCTCTTCTTCCAACCGAGAAGTGAGCCGGGTTGCCCCCCCTGACCCCGGAGTAGTCAAGCCGCCACGACCGAAAGCGAGCCACGGACGCCGCGCAAATAACGCGCTCCCCGCATGTTGTCGAGTGTAGTCGGGAGGGGTGCCGGGGGTTCAGAAAAATGTAATTCCTTTCAAAATCACAATCACCGGAGGGGGAATCAAGGCATCATAGAGGAGAGAGTGAACAATTATCGAGTCCCGCCTCCATCCAAGCGGCTTCGCTTGTTGCAATCACGTCGGGCGCGTAAAAGGCAGTGCGTGGACGGAGCGTTCCGCTGCACACTACATAAGGAGCAGAGGGGCGCACTCGGCTGCAGCACCTCCCAAGGAGAGGAGAGGAGAGGAGAGAGGTGAGCTGGCCACCAGCAGTCCTATTGCTACAGGCAGGAGAGTACAAGCAGCTTGCGTAAACACTGCTTTGTGTGGGAAGTGAAAGCTGCAGGACACACACAACTGATACTACACACAGACTTTAATGCAATACTCAGCTATAAAACTTCATCGCCACTGCATTTGTGGCTGCAAAACTTCATTTAGTTGAATTTGTCTGCTTTTTTTTTTGCCTGTTTTAGGATTCTGAGAGTGTAACAGTGTTGCCCAAAGGAAAAAGTGTGATGATAACCACAGAACTGGAAATTTAAAGGCCTACTTTGGTAATTTCCCAGCCAACAACATGGATCTAAAGGCTTACTGAAACCCACTACTACCCACCACGCAGTCTGATTGTTTATATATCAATGATGAAATATTAACATTGCAACACATGCCAACACGGCCTTTTTAGTTTACTAGATTGCAATTTTAAATTTCCCAGGAGTTTCGTCATGAAAACGTCATGTTATGATGACTACGCAAGACTTCACAGGTTTTTAGGAAGTATGAGCGACATACACACAGCTAAATGTCGTCAATCAATCAATCAATCAATCAATCTTTATTTATACAGCCCTAAATCACAAATGTCTCAAAGGACTGTACAAACCACTACGACTACGACATCCTCGGAAGAACCCACATAAGGGCAAGGAAAACTCATACCCAGTGGGACGCCAGTGACAATGATGACTATGAGAAACCTTGGGGACCGAAAGCAATGGATGTCGAGCGGTTCTAACATGATACTGTGAAAGTTCAATCCATAGTGGATCCAACACAGCCGCGAGAGTTCAGTTCAAAGCGGATCCAAGACAGCAGCGAGAGTCCCGTCCACAGGAAACCATCGCAAGCGGAGTCGGATCAGCATCGTAGAGATGTCCCCAACCGATACACAGGCAAGCGGTCCATCCTGGGTCTCGACTCTGGACAGCCAGTACTTCATCCATGGTCATTAAACCGGACCCCCTCCACAAGGGAGGGGGGGACAAAGGAGAAAAAGAAAAGAAGCGGCAGATCAACTGGTCTAAAAAGGAGGTATTTTTAAAGGCTAGAGTATACAAATGAGTTTTAAGGTTAGACTTAAATGCTTCTACTGAGGTAGCATCTCGAACTGTTACCGGGAGGGCATTCCAGAGTACTGGAGCCCGAACGGAAAACGCTCTATAGCCCGCAGACTTTTTTTGGGCTTTAGGAATCACTAATAAGCCGGAGTCCTTTGAACACAGATTTCTTGCCGGGACATATGGTACAATACAATCGGCAAGATAGGATTGAGCTAGACCGTGTAGTATTTTATATGTAAGTAGTAAAACCTTAAAGTCACATCCTAAGTCAGGGGTAGGGAACCTATGGCTATAGAGCCAGATGTGGCTCTTTTGATGACTGCACCTGGCTCTCAGATAAATCTTAGCTGACATTGCTTAACACGATAATGCCACACGATAATAATTCCACTGGTAATCAGTGTCAAAAATAATGTTCAAAATATAAAACATTCTTATGCATTTTTATCCATCCATCCGGTTTTTACCGCACCTGTTCAAGAAGTCGCATTAATGGTAAGAAGTATTTTATTTATTTTTGGTTAGACTCAGAATAACAATGTTATTAAAAAGAATAAGAGACTTTATATACTCTAAAAATGTTGGTCTTTCTTAAAAATGCACGCATATAGCTGTATTCAGTGTTAAAAAAACAAACATTATATGGCTCTCACGGAAATACTTTAAAAAAATATTTGGCTTGTATGGCTCTCTCAGCCAAAAAGGTTCCCGACCCCTGCCCTAAGTGCACAGGGAGCCAGTGCAGGTGAGCCAGTATAGGCGTAATTATGATGCTTTAATGGCATAATTACACAGTATTTTGGAGAACTGTGTTGCTGAATTTTTGCAATTTGTTCAATTAATATTGGAGAAGTCAAAGTAGCAAGATGGAGTTGGGAAGCTGTAGCCTTTAGCCACACAAACACACGGTGATTCCTTGTTTAAAATTCACGGAGTTGAAACTTTCCTATGGATCAGAGCGGACATGGAACCCGACCACCAGTCAACCAGCAGGTTTCGGTGAGAAAATTGTGGTTAAAAAGTCGCCACTTACCGGATATCAGCTGAGCTTGCGCCTCCCGTACAGCTGCCGTCGACTCCCCTGAGACACTGCGCGTCAACACCCGGCCTTGGACAGGGGCGCCAAAAAGGGGGGGTAAAAGAGATGGATTTTAGGGGCCCACGATGGAGGGGGGCCCAGACAGGCCCCTAATGATGATGAAATTATATGAAATGATGTGTTGGGGGCCCTGTAAAGATTCTTTTCATGGGGCCCAAAATCCCTAGCGGCGCCCCTGGCCGTGGACGTACACTTCCGACTATCAGGTACTGTTAAACTCACTAAAACACTAGCAACACAATAGAAAGATAAGGGATTTCCCAGAATTATCCTAGTAGATGTCTCTAAAAACATATGAATCCGTCTCAATGCAACGCGATTGCAATCGCGATTTTTTTTTTTCTTTTTTTTTCTTCTTGTCCGTCGCTATCAATATCCTCAAACACAAATCTTTCATCTTCGCTCAAATTAATAGGGAAATTGTCATTTTCTCGGTCCGAATAACACTTTTTGTTGGAGGCTCCCATTAAAAACAATGTGAATATGTGAGGATCTCCCGCACGTGCGACGTTATCGTCTGCGACTTCCGGTAGAGGCAGTGCTTTTCTCCAGTTGCGAACTTTATCGTGGATGTTCTGTAATAAATCCTTTCAGCAAAAATATGGCAATATCGCGAAATGATCAAGTATGACACATAGAATGCACCTGCTATCCCCATTTAAATAAGAAAATCTCATTTCAGCAGGCCTTTAACTTTTTCTAAACGCCACACATTTTAGTAGTGTTTTTCAGCTAATGTGCCCTAAGATACAGTCTGATGTGCCGTGGGAGATGATCTAATTTCACCTATTTGGGTTGAAAGTATTTTTTTTTAAAACAGTAAGTATACCGGTAGTCTGCAAATAATGTGTTGTTGTTGAGTAGTCGGTGCAGTCTAGAGCAGGGATCACCAACGCGGTGCCCGCGAGCACCAGGTAGCCCGTAAGGACCAGATGAATCGCCCGCTGGCCTGTTCTAAAAATAGCTCAAATAGCAGCACTTACCAGTGAGCTGCCTCTATTTTTTAAATTGTATTTAATTACTAGCAAGCTGGTCTCGCTTTGCTCTACATTTTTAATTCCAAGAGAGACAAAACTCAAATAAAACTTGAAAATCCAAGAAAATATTTCAAAGACTTGGTCTTCACTTGTTTAAATATATTCATTAATTTTTTTACTTTGCTTCTTATAACTTTCAGAAAGACAATTTTAGAGAAAAAATGCAACCTTAAAAATGATTTTAGGATTTTTAAACACATATACCTTTTTACCTTTTAAATTCCTTCCTCTTCTTTCCTGACAATTTTAATCAATGTTCAAGTATTTTTTTTTTATTGTAAAGAATAATAAATACATTTTAATTTAATTCTTCATTTTAGCTTCTGTTTTTTCGACAAAGAATATTTTTGAAATATTTCTTCAAACGTATTCTGATTAAAATTCAAAAAAATTATGCTAGCAAATCTAGAAAATCTGTAGAATCAAATGTAGATCTTATTTCAAAGTATTTTGAATTTCTTTTAAAATGTTTGTTCTGGAAAATCTAGAAGAAATAATGATTTGTCATTGTTAGAAATATAGCTTGGTCCAATTTGGTATTTATTCTAACAAAGTGCAGATTGGATTTTAACCTATTTCAAACATCCATCCATCCATCCATCATCTTCCGCTTATCGGAGGTCGGGTCGCGGGGGCAGCAGTCTAAGCAGGGAAGCCCAGACTTCCCTATCTCCAGCCACTTTGTCTAGCTCTTCCCGGGGGATCCCGAGGCGTTCCCTGGCCAGCCGGGAGACATAGTCTTCCCAACGTGTCCTGGGTCTTCCCCGTGCCCTCCTACCAGCTGGACGTGCCCTAAACACATCCCTAGGGAGGCGTTCGGGTGGCATCCTGACCAGATGCCCGAACCACCTCATCTGGCTCCTCTCGATGTGGAGGAGCAAGGGCTTTACGTTGAGCTCCTCCCGGATGGCAGAGCTTCTCACCCTATCTCTAAGGGAGAGGCCCGCCACCCGGCGGAGGAAACTCATTTCGGCCGCTTGTACCCGTGATCTTATCCTTTTGGTCATGACCCAAAGCTCATGACCATAGGTGAGGATGGGAACGTAGATCGACCGGTAAATTGAGAGCTTTGCCTTCCGGCTCAGCTCCTTCTTCACCACAACGGATCGATACAACGTCCGCATTACTGAAGACGCCGCACCGATCCGCCTGTCGATCTCACGATCCACTCTTCCCCCACTCGTGAACAAGACTCCTAGGTACTTTAACTCCTCCACTTGGGGCAGGGTCTCCTCCCCAACCCGGAGATGGCACTCCACCCTTTTCCGGGCGAGAACCATGGACTCGGACTTGGAGGTGCTGATTCTCATTACGGTCGCTTCACACTCGGCTGCGAACCGATCCAGTGAGAGCTGAAGATCCCGGCCAGATGAAGCCATCAGGACTACATCATCTGCAAAAAGCAGAGACCTAATCCCGTGGCCACCAAACCGGATCCCCTCAACGCCCTGACTGCGCCTAGAAATTCTGTCCATAAAAGTTATGAACAGAATCGGTGACAAAGGACAGCCTTGGCGGAGTCCAACCCTTACTGGAAACGTGTCCGACTTACTGCCAGCAATGCGGACCAAGCTCTGACACTGATCATACAGGGAGCGGACTGCCACAATAAGACAGTCTGGTACCCCATACTCTCTGAACACTCCCCACAGGACTTAAAACATGTCATCAAAAATATATATTTATTGTGAGAAATCATTAAGATGATCAGTGTTTCCACAAAGATAAATAACATTAATTATTAATAATAACATAAAGTTAAAGGTAAGTTGAGCAAATTGGCTATTTCTGGCAATTTATTTAAGTGTGTATCAAACTGGTAGCCCTTCGCATTAATCAGTACCCAAAAAGTAGCTCTTGGTTTCAAAAGGTTGGTGACCCTTGGTCTAGAGCTTGGCAGACTAACAGTGTAATACTCTTCCATATCAGTACGTGGCAGCCGGTAGCCATTTGCTTTGTAGATGTCAAAAACAGTGGGAGGCAGCGTGCAGGTAAAAATGTGTCTAATGCTTAAAACAAAAATAAACAAAAGGTGAGTGCCCCTGAGAAAAGGCATTGAAGCTTAGGGAAGGCTATGCAGAACGAAACTAAAACTGAACTGGCTACAAAGTAAACAAAAACAGAATGCTGGATGACAGCAAAGACTTACTGTGGAGCAAAGACGGCGTCCATAAAGTACATCCAAACATGACATGACAATCAACAATGTCCCCACAAAAAAGGATAAAAACAAATGAAATATTCTTGATTGCTTAAACAAAGTAGATGCGGGAAATATTGCTCAAAGGAAGACTTGAAGACGCAAAATGTGCTTTGGTTCAAAAAAGGTTGAAAAACACGACTTTAGTATGTGGGCAATAGCGCGATTGTGGGGTTTGTTTTGAGACTAACGGCACACAGTGACAGTTTGAAAAAAATAAGTGCAAGTATTGGCAATCCTGATAACATATTGGGTCTGTTACAAATCCTTTGGCTTTTGACCCCAAGCCCTTCCTGTGGAGCTACTCTTTTCCTGAAGTACGTTTTTGGTAAACGATATAGGATAGGTTATAATTAAATGTATTCCCACAATGGGGAAATAATGGGGTTGAAGTACAGATACAAAAAGTCCACAAAATAAAGTAAAAAACAACATGAAAACAAGGTGGGAACATCCCAGTAGGCACAACACATAAAAAAAATGTTGAGAACTTGTTGAATTAGGTCCTGACATAGAGTAACTTAAACCGAACGTTGGAACAACATGCTTTTTGACAAAGTTTAATCAATGTCGGGTTCTGGCGTTGATTTGACCATTGAATTTGGGTAATTTTCCAACCAATATTTTACAGCACAAATTCAACGTTGAAACAACATACTTTTTGACAATGTTCATTCAATGTCAGGTCGTGACGTTGATTTGACAATTGAATTTTGGTAGATTCCCAACCAATAACATGGATCTAAAGGCTTACTGAAACCCACTACTACCCACCACCCAGTCTGATAGTTTATGTATCAATGATAATAAATGATAAATGGGTTGTACTTGTATAGCGCTTTTCTACCTTCAAGGTACTCAAAGCGCTTTGACACTACTTCCACATTTACCCATTCACACACACATTCACACACTGATGGAGGGAGCTGCCATGCAAGGCGCCAACCAGCACCCATCAGGAGCAAGGGTGAAGTGTCTTGCTCAGGACACAACGGACGTGACGAGGTTGGTACCAGGTGGGATTTGAACCAGGGACCCTCGGGTTGTGCACGGCCACTCTCCCACTGCGCCACGCCGTCCCTTAAATGACGACATCTTAACATCGCAACACATGCCAATACGGCCTTTTTAGTATACGAAATTGCAATGTTAAATTTCCCGGGAGTTTTGTCTTGAAACCTTTGTGTAATGAAGACGTGTACGCAAGACATCACAGGTTTTTAGGAAGTATGAGCGCTGCGCGCACACACAGCTAAAAGTCGTCTGCTTTAACGGCATAATTACACAGTGTTTTGGAGATCTGTGTTGCTGAATCTTTTGCAATTTGTTCAATTAATATTGGAGAAGTCAAAGTAGAAAGATGTAGGTGAGAAGCTTTTGTCTTTAGCCACACAAACACACGGTGATTCCTTGTTTAAAATTCCTGGAGGTGAAACTTTACTATGGATCAGAACGCGGTCAAGCGAACATGGATCCTGACTACATGTCAACAAGCAGGTTTCGGTGAGAAATTTGTGGTCAAAAAGTCGCTTCTTACCGAAGAAAAGCTGAGCTTGTGCCGTCCATAGCTGCCGTCGACTCCCCTGAGACATTGGCGTCAAGACCCCTGTGGACACACCCCTCCGAATATCAGGTACTGTTAAACTCACTAAAACACTAGCAACACAATAGAAATATAAGGGATTTCCCAGAATTATCCTAGTAAATGTGTCTGAAAACATCGGAATCCGTCCCAATGCAATCGTGTTGTTTTTGTTTTAACTTGTTTTTTTTGTTTGTTTTTTTTCTAGTCCGTCGCTATTAATATTCTCAAACACGAATCTTTAATCCTCGCTCAAATTAATGGGGAAATTGTCGTTTTCTCGGTCCGAATAGCACTTTTTGTTGGAGGCTCCCATTAAAATCAATGTGAATATGTGAGGAGCGCCCACACTTGTGACATCATCGTCTGCGACTTCCGGTAGAGGCAGGGCTTTTCTCTTAACACTGAAAATTGCGAACTTTATCGTGGATGTTCTCTACTAAATCTTTTCAGCAAAAATATGGCAATATTGCGAAATTATCAAATATGACACATAGAATGGACCTGCTATCCCCGTTTGAATAAGAAAATCTCATTTCAGTAGGCTTCTAGCGTTAGACAACGTTGTCTCAATTTATAAAAATATAACTATTCCGCAACGTTTCAAAGACAGTTTTAAAAGAAATGTATGTACAATCAACATTGTGTCAATGTCTTGTGCCTGTTGGGATTACAGAACACAAGACATTAAAAGATGCAACCAGCTGCTGCTTCAGCGATTTCATTTCTACATACAGCTACAAAAGTAAAACAAAAATGAGCAATAAAAAATACATATTGTGCACATCCAACTGCACCATGGACCACCAACAAACTGAACAAATTCACCATTTCAACACCCATATGCACTTTAGTGGCCTCTGTGGTACTCCACACAATCATCTGCTGGGGTGCACAGCCTAAGGCAAAAACAGACCCAACGAAGCAACCAAGAGAGCCGATTCCGTCCTAGGCTGCTCCCTAGCTCTCAGCTGATGTCCAGTCCGCACGGACGAGAGCCAGGGCTCCATGAAGCACGCTCAACACTAGGACCACAGCCTAGTCTCTTCCTCTGCATCTCCTACGGTCTTTAGCGGACTATGGTGTGGCAGAGAGCCAGCAGTTGGTCCCCGGTGCAAACAAGGCCAAATGGCTCCCCAGGGGCAGATGTTCAGAAAAAAGCATTGCAAAAGTCACGAAAGTGCCATCTTTTGTTGGGCAGTTCCCGAAGGCCCCGCATGAAAAGGCAAAAAAACACATGAAAGCATGAGGGACACTTCAAGAAGACACAAAATAGAACAATCTACTGTATGCAGAAATATGAAACATTTGCAAAAATAAGTGTAAAAATAAAACTTTGAGGATATCTGTATTACATGCATTCCATCTAGCATTTCTTCTACAGTAGGGTTCTGAAACTAGCGGCCCGCGGGGCCATATTTTGTGGCCCTCTATCTTACTTCATAGTTTACTGTAAATGAGGAAAAAAGGAGAATTGAGACAAAAAAAACGTCTCAATTGCAGAAGTACCAACTTCTGCAACACAAACCCTGGAAGAAAAAAATAAAAATAAATCAAGTTTAGATTTCCTGCAACTGGGTGCAATTTTACATTATATTTGACCTTTAGATTTATTCTCATCTACCAGCCTCTTATGGCGGTCTTTTTGCGTCTTACATGCCTCGTGTAATGTACCACAGCCTTTTTAAGGTTTTTTTTTAATCGATAAATTACCAACATTATTATTAATGAAACAGTAATGTAAAATTCTATAACATGCATGGTGAGAACTAGGGTTGCAAAATTCCGGAAATATTCAATGTTAGAAACTTTTCACGGGAATGAACGGGTATATATGGGAATTAACTGGAATTAATGGGAAATTAAGGGGAATAAACGTGCTAGATCTTGCAGCATGATTATTAGCTAAAACTAGGGGTGTAACGGTACACAAAAATTTCGGTTCGGTACGTACCTTGGTTCAGAGGTCACGGTTCGGTTCATTTTCGGTACAGTAAGAAAAAAACAAAATATAAATGTTTTGATTACTTATTTAACAAATTGCTAAATCTTCCACCAAAAATTATTTTCTTAGAGGAATATTTGATGTGAAGTAATCGGAAACTTGGATAGGTCAATAATTCATAATAACATTGATTTTGATTCAATATTATGTTTTAAACAATGACAGTTTGAAAGAAAAAAACCCAGCTTTGTTTTATTAGTAAACGTTGCAAGTTTTTCTCAATTACATTTAGCCTTTAAGATTTTTTATTTCACTTTTGTTTATGTTTTTGTTTATTTTAATAGTATTTTTAGAATGTGCCTTGGGCCTTTAAAACATTAGCTGTGTGCCGCAAATGGCTTCCGGGGCACACTTTTGAAACTCCTGCTATAGATAATTAAAAATTTAATCTGATTAATCAAACGATAAAAAGCAGAGCCTGGCGACGCCTGCGCGTTTATCATAAGTCTCTCGCTCTCTCTGTCTCTGCCCCGCCCTCGCGAATGTTAACGCTGTGTGCACCACTTTTTTTTTTTTTTAACCCCTTTTTAACCCTGAACGTACATTGAAAATACACACAACCCTAACTTAAAATGCCGGACATTCGAGGCATTTAAGAAACTACACCTGGACAGCTCCGCAAAGAGGACATGTCCCGTGAAAAGAGGAGGTGTGGTCAGTCTATCATAGCGCAGTCGTTGCTAGCATGCCGTGTGTTGTTGTTTTTTTGATTGATTGAAACTTTTATTAGTAGATTGCACAGTACAGTACATATTCCGTACAATTGACCACTAAATGGTAATACCCCAATATGTATTTCAACTTGTCCACGTAAATTAATTCATGGTGCCTCGGTGTGCCTTGTTTACACAACGTGCGGTGCGCTACTTATATGTCCGTGTCGTTCGGTTCACCTGCGAACCAAACCGAAACCCCCGTACCGAAACGGTTCAATACAAATACACGTACCGTTACACCCCTAGCTAAAACAACCGGATTTTATGCAAATTCAGTAGAATTTCATTCCGGCACTGTGCATTCCTCCATCAGATGTGCAGTGCATTCTTCCATCACATGCACAGATAATTCCCAGCATGCTACACACTACAGCAGGGCTAGAGGCCACACTAGTACTTGAGCCCAAGGACTTCATCCAGTCGGGTAAGTTTTGATGATATTACTGGAGTAAATATATTTGATGTATGGTATTTAAGTTTAATAGAGGTGTAATTGCTTGTTACTGTATGATTGTAGACTACTCCAGCAGACTTCCACTCAAGTTAGATAGCTGTTCCTGTACTTTTTGAATTATTTTGGGGCCATTATCTCTAGCTAGCTAGGTTTACGTACCACTACAGTCTCATAATGAACCGAAAATATTTCATAGCCGTGATGCAAATTTTATCTATGTTAAATCCCATTCATTTATGCTAATAACATTAGCGATCCGAATTCACCTTTTTTGTGATCTGTAAAGTTCAACTAGCAAATAATAAATCAAAACGTGTAGTTTCCTATGCCTTCTGTTCTGCTAGCCATTCTGTTGTCATACAAGAATGTAGGTTATAGTTTGATTTAGCATGCAGATTGAGGGTTAATTTATTCATCTAGCCTATTTCTATTAATTTGTTTATCAGTAAAAAAAATAAAATAAATAAATAAATATATATATATATATATATATATATATATGTATATATATATATATATATATATATATATATATATATTCTTTTTTTTTTTTTTAAGAACCGGTTTTTAATCTTGAACCCCACTCGAAAGAACACTTACGACTGTACATTAACGGTGCAAACACAAAATAACAGCAGAACAAACAGGCAAAACAAGTTCCTTAAAGCAACTTGGGAACGCAACAGTGTCAAAATAACACACTATAGCTCATGGTCATTGAGTCACATGGTTAAACCGCAATTCTGAAGTGAATACTTTGTGTGACCAAGCCTCACTCCCAAAGGTAAATTGAGTTTGAGATCCCTGATCTAAAGCTTTTTGACCACATTCCATGGGTGGCATGAAAAATATTACAACTTTTTACATAAGTGTATAAAGGTGGAATATTCAAAATCTAGATTCTGCAGTGGCATAAAGCGGGTGTGGCGTCAAGTCTGTGTTTAAGTCTTTTTTTAAACCTTATAGCCACTACCCAAAAAAAAATATTCAGGAGTATACATTTTTAACAAAATTAATTTTGTGGTCATTTTGTACATTCACATACTATACCTACATACTGAACCTACATAGAGTATATACATGCATATAATGTAAACCATACAGACATACATACATATAATGTAAACACTGGTCTTGAATTGACATTTTTAATGAATGATGCTTTTAATTAATTTCCTTACGGCCCTTAGGGGATTAACCAAGAGGTGAGAAGCAAGCAACCACCTGAGACGCTATAATCCGACCTGCGCCCGTGCAACCTGATCCAAAGTAGAAACAAAGACAGCCTGACCTTTTTTTGGGAGCACTTGAGTGAGCGGCCTGTGCTAAAACCAGACACACCTGCATGCCTCGAAGTAATCAAAAACCATCTTATCCTTCTGTTATCAATATGTAATGATCTACCCACTCCCTGGTCTTAAATGAATAAATAGAGATATTAAATTATGGATCCCTTATTATCTCCCATATCATCACCTACACTGACGTCCTAGTCCCGGTCTCACTTTCATTGGGCCTCGCTCATGGTGAATATTGTTCAAAGAGCAATGAGCGCAATGATATTTCCCCGTAGAGCGTGTGTCTGTGTGTGTGTTTGTGTGTGTGTCCGCTGAACATTTCCCCTTAGCCAAGCGTTTTTCAGAAATTTGATTATGCACTGCATACGTGTAATTGATTTCCCTGCCATGTCCCTTCCTCCCAGGGACAAGTGATCAATAGCAGCACATTGATTTAGAGGAAGCTTTGCCGCACAAGTACCGGGCCTTAACCGTGTGGAGGCACTACTGCTTGAAGGTTAAAAGGCACACTGCAGGTGTCACGCATGGTTATGTACATGCACGTGTACCTTTAACCGCAATCACATATGGACCCAATGAATTATTTGCACTCTGTCCCGCATATGGGCTTGCCTCTATCGCTTTGCTATGCAAATTTGATTTGAATGTGGCAAAAAGCTGTGGGAAATGTTTTTTTTTAAAAAGGTTTTATACACGATGACAACCTGACAAACCTCACAGTTAACGACAGGAGAGACGTGGAGCAATTGGATGTGTCGCGTTGTTCCAGTTATCGTCAGACTGGCAGACCTGTGTGACATATTGAAAAAAAAGATCAGTACCTGAAAGTGATATGTGGGGCAATGCAACATATCTAACCAACGACCCTGTCCTATCACTTAATATCTTGCTATGAACTTTGCATGTAGAAAAGTGTGGATTTAATCACGTCGACTTCAAAGATGAACATTTCATACGGTACAGAGGTCCCACACACAGCACTTAAAGTAAGAGGCATGAAGTGTAACTGCGTATAGTCACACCTCAACTTAATGAACATTTCGCATTAAGTGACTAAATTTCCTTTTCTCTCTCGGCGAGTCCCATTCGTCCCTTTTCCTCTCAATTGGGGGTACAAGGTTTTTTTGTCGAGAAAAAAGATAAGTCTTTGCGGCCCTGTATTGACTATCGTGGTTTCAACAACATAACTGTGAAGAATAGCTATCCTTTGCCACTTATGAATTCGAAATTTATTTCATTATCTTTGGCTGCTATTGTCACTAAATTAGACTTACGAAATTCTTATCACCTGGTGAGAATTAAGGAGAGCGATGAGTGGAAGACTACATTTAACACCCCTATGGGGAATTTCTGAATATTTAGTTATGCCTTTTGACCTCAAAGCGCCCGAAGTTTTGCAAAGTTTGAATTAATGATGACATTGTGTGATTGTGAGTGTGAATGTTGTCTATCTGTGTTGGCCCTGCGATGAGGTGGCGACTTGTCCAGGGTGTACCCTGCCCTCCACTCGATTGTAGCTGAGATAGGCACCAGTGCCCCCCGCAACCACAAAGGGAATAAGCGGTAGAAAATGGATGGATGGATGATCAATTAGTTCTCTTTCGTGTACCTTGATGACATTCTTATCTTTTCCAGAACTCTCCAAGAACATGTCTGCCACGTCAGTCTCGTCTTACAGCGGTTATTGGAGAATCGGGTATTTGTCAAAGTTGAGAAGTGCAAAATTCACTCGCCATCTGTGTCGTATCTGGGTTTCATCATGGAGAAGGGCCATCTCAAACCTGATTCTGGAAAAATCCAGGAAGTAGTCGAGTGGACATCTCCTACATCAAGGAAGCACTTTCAAAGATTCTTGGGTTTTGCTAACTTCTATAGGCCATCTATCCCCAACTTTAGCAGTAAAACTCAACCTCTGACGAGGCTCAGATCCACTAAGGTACCTTTCTGGCGGATACCAGAGCCCGCATTTTCTTCCCGAAGACAATTGTTATTAAAAGTACCAATACTTATGCACATTGATCCTGCGTTACAATTTTTTGTTGAAGTTAATGCATCGAATACAGGAGTTAGAGCAGTTCTGTCCCGGCGTTCTCTGATCGACCATAGGCTTCACACCCTTGTGCTTTCTTCTCGCGCCACCTCACAGCAGCTGGAAGAATCTATGATGTGGAGAAAAGAGAGCTTCTGGCCATTGTTCCTGCGCTGCAGGAGTGGAGGGACTGGCTGGAGGCAACTGCCAGAATATTTTTAGTCATCACAGATCATAAAAAACGGGTACATATAAGGACTGCTCAAAGACGATATTCCTGCAAAGCCCGTTGGTCATTGTTTCGCACACACTTTAACTTTTCCATTACCTACAGACCAAGATCCTGCAACACCAAGCTCAATATGCTCTCCAGAGTTTCCAGACCTGCTGATGAGGAAAACACTCCAGAGACCATTATACCTGTGGGTCAAGTGATAGGAGCCCACAAATGGGAGGAGGAGAGAAGGATGTCCGATGTAGCCTCCAAGACCGAGGTCCCTAACAACATTCTTGCAGGCAGCTATTTGTTCCAAATTAACTGAGATTTGAAGTCCTGCAGTGGGCACACACGTCCAAAGTATCAAGCCATTATGGCTTGAGGCGCACTCTGTTTTTGGACTTGCAGAGATTCTGGTGGCCGGCGAGGGGAAGAAACATCAAGGACTTTGTGAACGCCTACTCTGTCTGTGTTAGAGGCATGGCCTCTCCCCGCCCTCCAGCCATTCTCCTCTATCCTCTGCATATTCGGTCATGACTATGGTCCCACATTGCCTTTGGTTTCATCACAGGCCTTCGAGTTTCCCGGGACAACTAAGTCATACCCAATGTAGTGGACCACTTTTCAAAGATGGCTCACTTCATTCCCCTGTCCAAACTACCATATTACCTAGAGACTACATAACTTCTGGTCAAACAAGTTTTCCGCCTACATGCTATCCCTTAGAACCTGGTCTTGGACAGGAGATCCCAATTAGTATCCCAAGTTTGGAAAGCTTTTTGCAAGGCTTTAGGAGCCACCCAGAGCCTTTCATCCGGTCATCATCACCAGGCAAACGGCCAGGCTAACTAGGACTTGGAGGTGACTCTCCGCTGTGTGTGCCACCGGCACCCATCGTCGTGGTCCTCCCACATTTCTTGGGTGGATTATGCTCACAATTCCCTCACCTACTCGGCCACAGGTCGCCTACAGCTATGAGCTGCTTATTTTTGCTTCTCAGCTGTCGGACATTGCCAACCCATCTGTCCACCAGCACATCCGCCGAGCTAGTTGATGTGTGGCAGGATACAAGAGTGGCTTTGTCCCAGACGGCTGCCAGGAACCATTTGCTGGCGGATAGCCACAGGATATCATCACCCACAACCTGGACAAGATGTATGGCTGTCATCTCAGGACTTACCTTTGGCTGGTTCCTCCACAAAGCTTTCTCCAAGGTTTGTGGGGCACTTTAAGATCACCAGGCTCATCAGCACTGTGTTGGTCGAACTCCAGCTGCCTCTATTTAACAAGCGATATCCGGTGGTCCTCTTTTCCAATCTCAAGCCGGTTTCCACCAGTCCGCTATGCCTTCCGTCAGCGTGTCCTCCTCCTCCGGGCATGATCGGTGGTCATCCAGCATACACTGTGAAGGCCATCTAGGTCTCCAGAACACAGGGCAAAGGTGTTCAGTATCTGGTTGAATGGGAGGGCCACGGTCCTGAAGAAAACTTATAGGTCTCTAACTTCTGAATCCTTGATCCATTCTTTCTGCGTAACTTCAACTCTCTCCATCCTGAACAAACAAGTAGGGGGGGAGGGTTACTGTCATGATCTGGCACACAATAACATATTTCCCAATTACAAACAACACCCTTTTGGGTTTTAATATGAAACACTTTAAACCTTTACAAACTAAAACGGAAAAAGATCAACTAAAGTAAAAACAGAACATTATTTAAGTTATCTTCTGCCAAGGAAAGTACATTGTGTATGTATTTTATTTGTTAAAACAAAAAAAAACTTTGTTAAAAGATTTCAGTGTGTGTATGTATAAGTACTTTTTGAACACATTTAACAATACCATGAATTTTGTCATGATCAGGCAGCTTAGCTGGCGCCTGTCTTCTTTTTGTTGCAGAGCCTGGTTTCTGGGTCACGGGGCTAAGTCACCTGTGTGCACACCTGATATGAATTCCCTTTTGACTACTTAAGCTCTCCAGTCCCTTCACTCGGCGCCAGTAAATTGCTGATGGTTCACTCTTCCAGTCATGTTCATCTCCTCTGCTTTGACTCCACTCACGCTTCTCGTTCTCAGTGTTAAATGTTACCTCTCTACACCTTAAGTGTGCTTCCTTAGTTATTCACTCCTTTTTGAGTTCGCTTTTTGCTAATATTCTTGTTTATTTTTTACTCTGCATTGGGGTCCTACACCGGCTTAGCAAATTGTGACAAAAATAATTATATGTGATAACTGTGATTACAATAACCGTGATTTACAATTTTTATATCTTTAAATTCCTACTTGTACAAAATCGGTACTTCGAAAATGGTGCCTGAAAAAACAGTATTAAAAAATGCTAAACATACAAATCTTAGCAAAATTGTACGACATTTTGTTATATTCAAGCTGAACAGACTAGTTATTTAATTACTTTAGTATATACAAATCAATGATAGCTAGGCCTTGGCCGATATTCTTTAAGTCAATTAACCGATGATAATTCTGTCGGTAAGCTTTTTCAACGTCAATAAATCGGCAAATGCATGCTTAAAGAGCATGCATATGGCAGTTTGCCGAATTCAATCGAGCACAACCATAGATAAACACGACAAACCTGCACGCTCTCTTGAAACATAACCACTGTGACCCGAAAGTAAACACTCGTTTGGTGAATATGTCTACTTGGACGTTGGAGTCTGCAATACAAAGCTTGATGGTAACAAGCTAGGTCAGTGCAAAGAGTGCAAAATGGTGTGCATTTATAGAAAGTGTGGTTCTAATCATTACATCACCAAATACATGCTACCCTGTTGAAAAACTAACAATTCTATAGTGCTGTAGATGTTTGACAGACATTTGTCATGTTGTTGTTTTTTTCCTCGCTGGGAATCTGCCAATCTTAATTTGTTTTGGCATATGACTTGCTGTAGTGTTTATATCATTAGGCTGCACTTTTGTCTAAAAAGGTCCTTTATTGAGTGTCTGTAATGTAAAACTCTACCTCTGCCTACATGTTCAATATTGAAATGCAACTTTGTTTGTCAATACATAAAAGTTGACCATTTTATTTATTCTTTTGCTTTTTTGTAAATTTGAGGCCTCCCATCGAACATATTGTGTTGCCTTTAGTTGGGATTTTCATTCTCGTGCAAAATTTTGCAAAGAAAGTAAATTGTATTGTAATTATATGTTTGTTTTATTTAACTTGAATATTTAAATGTGTACATTCAAATTATAATGTTAAACTATGCTGGAGGTACACATTTACTGCATTTGAAAGCATATAAATGCATTAGTATTAGTGGTTAATTAGGTCTCCAAAAAACAATGGGGGTGAGGAGGGTCACCACATCTGTGGTCCCTTCCAAAGTTTCTCGTTCTTCCCTCCGTTGGGTTTAGTTTTTTGCTTGCCTTGATGTGGGATCCGAGCCGAGGATGTCGTTGAGTCTTGTGCAGCCCTTTGAGACACTTTTGATTAATGGCTATATAAATAAACTTTGATTAATTGATTGCTTAATGCTCAAAATGGTTCTTTGTGGATGCAACCTCACCCACCATAACCGTCATTAGTGCATAATGAGGAAGTGCTGTGTTGTGTTGGCAATTGGCTAGCCCAGCGCGCTAGCAGCGTTACGAGGGACACTGTTGGCGTGTTAAGGTCGGAGTGCTACATTTCTTACAAGATGTAACTTGTACAATATCACCGCAAAGCCCTTGTTGGCATGTTGGCTAAGTGTTAGGATCAGCTATGCCGGAATAGGACTCCAAAGCAAAGATGAAACAGATTCCAGAAACAACTATGTTTATTAACACAAAACACTCAGGAAGAGAGGAAAAATAGACTGCACAACTATACCGGGATGACACCACTGGGATTGTGACTCTGAGTCGAGCCAAGACGGGAATGATGATCACAGGTGAACACCAAGCGAGTAGAAAATGTCCATGAAGGGGAGTAAAGCATCGAAAATAAAATGGCAATGATAGGGGCTCACTGCAGGGCTTAAAAAACATATTAGCTGCAGGTGTGATGGAGTGACTCCACCCAAGAACTGCAAAAACTAGGTGCTGCAACAGGGAGCATATAAGAGGCAACATTTTGCCTACTGTTCCCAATAATTATGAACAACATGACGGACGTAATTTTTTTGCAATCTAAGTAAGGCTGGGCGATATGGCCTTTTTTTAATATCTCGATATTTTTAGGCCATGTCGCAATACACGATATATATCTTGATATTTTACCTTGACCTTGAATGAACATTTGATACATGTAGTCACAGCAGTATGATGATTCTATGTTTCTACATTAAAACATTCTTGTTCATACTGCATTAACATATGCTCATTTTAAACTTACATGCAGAGAAGGAAATCACAACTAAGTCAATTGACCAAAACGTATTTATTAAACAGTTAAGCAGCGGCCCAAACATTCATGTCATTTCAAAACAGAAAGTGCAAGATTGTCAGAGACATTTTAAGTGTCAAATAAAAATGAGCTGCATAACAGGAAATCAAATAGTGTTCGTCTTTCGCTATGTGGTAGGTTACTACAGATGTTATTAAATTCTGTTGGAGATGTTGACATGCGGAGTACGCACTCTTCATTCTCTAGCAAGGGACTTTTCAAATGATGCTACATATTAGCAGTGATGCTACTTTTTATAGCAACGCTTATGGCCCACACTTGACAAATTACGGTTGTCTGTTCGACATATTCCCACTTGAAGCAGAAGACGATGGACCCCCTGCTGTTTTTCTTGGGAATGAATTCTTCCTTTATTCCCACCTTCTTTCTCTCGTATTACCACTCGCACGGCTCTGCTAGCATCACAGCTAACGTTACCCAGTCTGCTACCTCTCTGCTGGGCGAGGGCATATACGTATGTGACGTATGACGTGACAGTATGTGACGTGTTTAAGAAAGTGCGCTTGTTTGTGAGAAGGAGAGACAGGAAAGAGCGAGAAGAGCCTGTAGTGAATGCCCGCAGCTAAAAGCAACTGCATGAGAATGTACACTCGAATATCACAATATAGTAATTTTCTATATATCACAGAGACAAACCCGCGTTATATCGTGCATATCGATATATCGCCCAGCCCAAATTCTAACTCATAAATTAACGTAAATAAAAGACTGCTTACAGCTGATCCACTGGGAGGTCCTCTCTTCCGCTTATAAAACCCAATAATAAAACATCCAAAAACTGCCAACTTGTCCATTTACGTTTCATGACTTGAATATTAGCCAAGTATTTGTGATATTGGTGTTATAAGCGCTAACGCAGGCAGATATTATATTTATAGCAGCGCCGTAATCACAAGCTTGTGTGACAATGTTGACTTGATTGACTGATCAGCTGCTTCCTTGTTTCCTTGCTTGTGAAACTTTATTCTAGATCATAAATCATGCCTCTCATCTGGATAGTAGAAGGACCAAGACAATCTCCGAAAAGTTGTTACACTTTGACAGCCAATTCAGACTCGGTAATAACGAGACAGCACGAAAAGATGTTGGTTCCCACCCATTTTCTTTGCGAGTATTATGAGGCATTCTTCTTATAAATGGGAGTATTATGAGCATCATAGCAGTCGGTATCTTAATGACAGCAGACCTTGTACAGTAAGCGATGTTGTATTATGTTTGTTGGCTCTCCTGAAGTCTGCAGTGAGTAATAATCATCCATCTATAAAACCTTTACTGGAATTTTATTATAGAAACAGGTCTTGCTTTTCTTTTACTGTGAAACAAAAATTGGTGGAAACAACCGTTTTACCTGTTATTGACTATGGAGATGTGTTGTACATGAATGCTACTGCTTGTTGTCTCCACAAGCTGGATAGTTTTTACCACGGGGCACTGAGATTCATTACCAACTGCGCTCCCCTTACTCACCATTGTGTCTTATACTCAATGGTTAACTGGACATCTTTATGTGCTCGTCGCCTCAATCATTGGTATGTTTTCATCTACAAAACCATTCTTTGTATCACTCCATCTTATCCATCTTGTCTTTTAACAAAAAAAAAAGGAAGTCATAATCTGCGTTCAATGAATGTTCTTCAATTTGTCATCCCCAAAGTAAGAACTGAACTTGGCAAGAAAGCATTTAGGTTTTCAGCACCGAAGGCTTGGAATAACCTACAATCGAATATTCAACTTCAAACCCTTGTTGCATTGAATGAGTTTAAAGCTTCTGTGAAAGTATTGCAGTCTACCTTGCCTGTATGCACATGTGTCATGTGAGCAAGTTTTAATGTTGTAAATTTGTTTACTGTTTTTTTTGTAACTTTGCTGCTGTCCTCTTGGCCAGGTCTCCCTTGGAAAAGAGATCAAATATCTCAATGGGATTTTACCTGGTTAAATAAAGACTAAATAAATAAATACATTTTCTACCGCTTGTCCCGTTCTCGGTCGCTGGAGCCTATCTCAGCTGCATTTGGGCGGAAGGCGGGTTACACCCTGGACAAGTCGCCACCTCATCACAGCGAAATATGTAGATATTAAATGTTATTTTAAATGTGCCCATTACATCTCGGGGCCAACACAGATAGACAGACAACATTCACACTCCATTCACACACTGGGGCCAATCAACCTAATCCCCAGGTAATAATCAGTGATGTTAAAAAAAAAAATCAAACGCTGTGATGCTTTTTTTAAATCAAAAAATAATAATCTCTATTATTATGCTTAAAATGAGCAAAATATGTAGATCCATCCATTCATTTTCTACCGTTTGTCCTGTTCGGGGTCGCGGGGGGTCGCTGGAGCCTATCTCAGCTGCATTCGGGCGGAAGGCGGGCTACACCCTGGACAAGTTGCCACCTCATCACAGCAAAATATGTAGATATGAAATGTTATTATAAATGTGCCCATTACTACATTACATATATACTTACATCATGTGTATAAAACCTTTATGGAGGTGTTTAGATATATTTTAAGGGCTTCATAGGTAGAATAGAGTGGCTTCCATAGGCTACATTGTAAGTAGACCTTTGATCAAATGTATTTACTACTTAGAATGCATAAAAAAAACGTCATCATGTATTTCACGATAGGCCAAATAAAAAAAAAAAGTGCAATTCACCTTTAAGCATTACTATTTGTGTAAAGGAAGTTTGTGCAGATGTAAGTATTGAGTGTGTATAGGATTATGCCACACAAGAGCACTTATATTTATAGTTTGAAGTGTTGCCTTCCTGAGCCAAAATGCTGCTCTGTCGCAGTGTTTGCACATGGAGTCCTGAAGTATTCTCGCACTGTACTATTGTCACCTCATCCCTGACTGTTAGTGAGCTGATTGACTCCAGCAGCTGCCTCATCCCTTAGCTGTCACTGCCAGCTGTATTTTCCCTTTCCAATTTGTCACAAAACGTGTCCGCTCAATCATCCCAACAACAGCGTGGACGTACTTGCAGGCCCAGGCACCCCCTTGCCTCTGACGCTGTCAGCACATCAGAGAGACACATCATTATCGGCTCATAACGCACTACCTTTTGCAGAAAGTACACTGCAAGGTTCGCCTCCAAAGGGCAGTCCTGGCACTTCTGAGTTATTGAACGAGATCCATTAAAAATTCTGTCTACACTGTCAGAGAGGTATTCTTTTGACAATATGTAGACAGGGTATGTCGAGTTATTAGTGAGAGTGGAAAATAAGCAAGCGTAACGAGAAAAAATGCAGAATGTAAGATATCCTAGGTAGGATATTGAAGGCTTTATGTGTGATTGTTGCGGCTAGTGTTGTCCCAATACAAATATTTTGGTACCAGTAGAGGTACTAAAATTATTTCGATACTTTTCGGCACTTTTCTAAATAAAGGGGGCCAACAAAAAATTGCATTATTGGCTTTATTTTAACAAAACAATCTTAGGGTACATTAAACGTATGTTTATTAATGCAAGTTGGTCCTTAAACAAAATAGTGAAAATACTAGACCAGTGGTTCTCAAATGGGGGAACGCGTACCCCTGGTGGTACTTGAAGGTATGCCAAGGGGTACGTGAGATTTTTTAAGAATATTCTAAAAATAGCAATAATTCAAAAATCTTTTATAAATATATTTATTGAATAATACTTCAACAAAATACGAATCAGTTCATAAAATGTGAAAAGAAATGCAACAATGCAATATTCAGTGTTGACAGCTGGATTTTTTGTGGACATACAGGTATGTACCATAAATACAGCATTGATGTTAAAAATGTCTTTTTTTTGTGAAGAAATGTTTAGAATTAAGTTCATGAATCCAGATGGATCTCTATTACAATCCCCAAAGAGGGCACTTTAAGTTGATGATTACTTCTATGTGTAGAAATCTTTATCTATAATTGAACCACTTGTTTATTTTTCAACAAGTTTTTAGTTATTCTTATATATTTTTTCTCCAAATAGTTCAAGAAAGACCACTACAAATGAGCAATATTTTGCACTGTTATACAATTTAATAAATCAGAAACTGATGACATAGTGCTGTATTTTACTTCTTTATCTCTTTTTTTCAACCAAAAATGCTTTGCTCTGATTAGGGGGTACTTGAATTAAAAACATTTTCACAGGGGGTACATCACTGAAAAAAGGTTGAGAACCACTGTACTGGACAACTTGTCTTTTTGTAGCAGGTAAACACACAAATTAGTCTGCTGACGTATGCAGTAACATAGTGTGTACTTTTCCATTCTATTATTTTGTCAAAATTATTAAGGAAAAGGTGGTAGAAAATGAATTATTAATCTACTTTTTCATTCACTGTTAATATCTTCTTAGTTTGTCTTTTAACATGTTCTATTTACACTTCTGTTAAAATGTAATACTCACTTATTCTTCTGTTGTTTGATACTTTATATTAGTTTTGGATGATACCAAGGTTCTCATAGTCATCATTGTCACTGGCGTCCCACTGGGTGTGAGTTCTCCTTGCCCACTGGGTGAGTTTTCCTTGCCCTTATGTTGGTTCTTCCGAGGATGTCGTAGTCGTAATGGTTTGTACAGTCCTTTGAGACATTTGTGATTTAGGGCTATATAAATAAACATTGATTGATTGATTGATATGTGGGCAACCCCCCCTAGCCGACCGAAAGCAATGGATGTCGAGCGGGTCTAACATGATACTGTGAAAGTTCAATCCATAGTGGATCCAACACAGCCGCGAGAGTCCAGTCCAAAGCAGATCCAACACAGCCGCGAGAGTCCAGTCCAAAGCAGATCCAACACAGCAGCGAGAGTCCCGTCCACAGCGAAGCCAGATTAGTGATTTAGAAGTAGCTAAAACACTGCCGACTGGGGCAGGACTTAGCCGCTAGCCATGTCTTAAAGCACCTCTTCCTGAGGGCGTTTCAGTGTTATAACTTTTCGTTTATCGCTAGTTTTCAAGCCAAAATGCAACCGTTCTCCCTTTTCTGTCTACACACCTGCTTGTAGGTACTCTGTGATTGTGCGCTGCCAAACATGAACCATTGCTTGACGAGGGTGCAGGGGAGTGGCGCACCGGTACTTTTCAGAAGCGTCATAGTACCGAAAATGATTAATTAGTATCGCGGTACTATACTAATACCGGTATACCATACAACCCTAGTTGCGGCCTTTTGTAAGATGCGTGATTTCGTGGCAGCTTTTTTTTTAACAATTCCACAATTTTGCAATGTTTAAGGCTTACTCAATAACAATGCATGATTATTAGAGATATCCATATCCCGGTAATGGGATCTTTACCCCAGCTGTGCCCTAGTGTTTACAAGGCTAAAGACTGTACTCCCGAGAAAGATTACTTCAAAAGGGACGCACGCTCAGAGGGACACGATTACATTACCGCATTCCTTCTAACACGCATGCAGAAGTTGGATGAATTCTAGGAGGGTGCGTGTCGTGCCAGAACACTGGCTCAAATTTAGGAGCAAGCTCGTCTATCCACAGTGCAAAACAGCTTCACACACACTTTTTATAGAAATGTTCCAATTTACTCGAATAAATAAGGTTCCTGTTGTGTTTCCACCAAAAACTACCAAGCTTCACAAACTTTTTTTTAGATCTTATCAATGAGGTAGGACTTTTGGAAGCTTCCAGGAACATTATCGGTAGCGGTCTGTGCTGTTGAACGCTGATTGGTTGAACACAGTTGAGCTTCATTTTCGAACACAACAGTATGCTGGATGACTCGTTTATTTCTTATTTCTCGTGTATTTTTTTACAACAAATTTGACAACGGAGGTTAAGAAGAACAAAAGGAACTTTCGACTTGCAGGAACTTTAGTGTGGCATCTGTGTGTTGAAGTGGAACTATCTTGTGGTGTTTTTACTCAGCCGTAGATTTTAAACTATATGCTGTTTAATGTTTATTATTATTATTTACAAACCTAATTTTGGTACACAAAAGGTCAGAAAAGTGGACGGACTCTTTTAAACGTATTAACAGTGGAGTAAGAATTCAGCTGGACTCGAAGAGGCGACCTCATCTCCTTACTACTCTGACTTTGTTTGAGAAATATAAAATAAAGGAGGCAGCACATGAGTGGAACAAATGTAAATCAATTATTTACTTTATTACATGCGGTAAAAATAGTCAGTGACACGCCATTTGTGTAGTTATTGGCCTCAACCCGAGTGAACTGAATGCTAATGCTAACAAGCTAACGCTAAATCTGACGTGTTCGTGTTGTCTGCGTGATATAAAAGCTGACATTTGTCATTATACTTTGTTATTTACAGCTGAAAGGGACCGTACAAAATCGCCTGACCCTCTCAAATTCCTCATTTAGTTAAAGCACAACTTTCTGGAATTTTGAACACTGCGGACAAAAATTAGATTTTTTAGAAACAATTCGGACATTTTAGTTTTAGAAGCGGATGATATCCGATAAATGTAATCGACTTGACTAATAAGCGGTAGAAAATGGATGGATGGATGGGCATGTTACATTTTAAAATGTTGCTGTTTTGAGTGTCATAGACAAATTCCTTTTTTTTTGGGGGGGTGACATTGAATTTGAGATACAAGTGTTTTGAGTAAAGAGCTCCGTCACAAAACCAATTAAGCACGTATATTGAGGTACTACTGTACTTGGACACATAATTGCTAACACTCCCGATTTTTCCGGGAAACTCCCGAATTTCAGTGCCCCTCCCGAAAAACTCCCAGTGCAACCATTCTCCCGAATTTCTCCCGATTTCCACCCGAACAACAATATTGGGGGCGTGCTTCAAAGGCACTACCTTTACCATTCTGTACAACCTATCGTCACGTCCGCTTTTCATCCATACTAACAGCGTGCCAGCCCAGTCACTTGATGTATGCGGCTTTTAAACATACATGTATGGATGCAAGGCATACTTGATCAACAGTCATACAGGTCGCACTGAGGTTGGCGGTATAAACAACTTTACCACTGTTACAAATATGCGCCACACTGTGAACCCACACCAAACAAGAATGACAAACACATTTCGGCAGAACATCCGCACCGTAGCACAACAGTACAAAAACCCAGAATCCCTTGTGGCACTAACTCTTCTGGGACGCTACAATATACACCCCTGCTATCACCAAACCCCGCCCCCACAACCCATCTCCTGAATTCGGAGGTCTCAAGGTTGGAAAGTATGCTTGGACATTGGACAGTATTGATAGGCGGTGCTCTTATATCGATGCAAGCCACAAATAGCAAAACCCCAATGCTAACATTTCAATCAAAGTGCTATGCTTCTCTGTACAAATACAATCGATGTGCGAAACGCTAATGAACGGCCAACATTCCTTATCTCCCACTGTTCCGCCTGCTCCCCGCTGCGTCAGGGTAATGCCGTTTTAAAAGGTGTCATTTGTTATTCAAATTTGGGGAAGGCCCAGAACTCACCAACTGTGAGCGTGGAGACTTGGCGCATACAAGTATGTGCCAGTGCTTGTGTACACTAGTGTTTGTGTAGTCAATAAAAAGAAGAAAACTCGTGATTGCACCAGCGTGTTCCTTTTTTTTGGGCTATTTATAGATGGCGGCCGTGTCAAGGTCCACACAAAGCACCCACCCACCCACAGTGGGCAGCAGAGGCCTTCAATATAATGGTCCGCCACAGCCCTAGAGTCATAAATCCATGTCATCTCTTCATTCATGCAGCAACAAACACCTGTTCACCTCTGACACTGCCAACAGCACCTCAGATGTCAGAAATACACACCACACAACAGCCACACTCAGGGTGTCCTCAGGTAGCCACAAAAGCATGCTTGCACCAAGGACCAATTTGAGGATTTAATCTCCCTTGTGCCATCAATCAAAGCAAGGTAGCCGTTACGAAAAAAAAAAAGCTGTACCACCATTTTTTTTTCCACGTGTGTTATGTGGCCGCAGTGTTTGGTCGCTTGCTAGTAGGGACAAACACACATGGTGATTGATCACTACTCAGTCCCGCTGCTTTTGTTTGTATTCTGCATTCAAGCCTGGGTTCCCTAATTGGAAAAAGTCTGGTATTTATTTGGATCCCCACAGCAACAGCTTGCTGGATAATACTGCTCTGAATGAAAAATACCCCTAGCAAGAAAAAAATAACATTTGTACCATACACTATACCAGTGTTTTTCACCGCGGCACACTAATGTGCCGTTAGATACAGTCTGGTGTGCCGTGGGAGATTATGTAATTTAAATAAATACAAACCAGTAATTATAATCCGCAAATGATGTGCCGTTATTGAGTGTCAGTGCTGTCAAGAGATCGGCAGAGTAACCATGTTATTCTTTTCCATATCAGCGGGAGGCAGCGTATAGGTAAAAAGGTGTCTATTGCTTAAACCAAAAATAAACAAAACGTAATTGCCCCTAAAAAAAGGCACTGAATGGGGCTGGGTGATATATCAATATACACGATATATATCGCAGAAAAAGACTATATCGTGATATTCGAGTATACTTTATCACGCAGTTGCTTTTAGCTGTGGGCATTACACTACAGGCTCTTCTTGCTCTTTACTGTCTGTCCTTCTCACAGACGCACCTTCTTCCACACGTCACAAACTGTCATGTCATACGTCACATACGTATGCGCCCTCGCGGAGCAGAGAGGTAGCAGCATGGGTAACATTAGCTGTGATGCTAGCAGAGCCCTGCGAGTGGTAATAATAGAGAAAGAAGGTGCAAATCTGGTAACAAATGAAGGAAGAATTAATCCCCAATAAAAACAGCAAGGGGTCCATCGTCTGGCGGTGGTATGCCCTAAAGTGGGAATATGTCGAACAGACAACCGTAATTTGTCAAGTGTGGGCCAAAAGTGTTGCTCCCAAAAGTAGCATTACTGCTAATATGTAGCATCATTTGAAAAGTCACCTGGTAGAGTTTTGATTGATTGATTGATACTTTTATTAGTAGATTGCACAGTTCAGTACATACAATTGACCACTAAATGGTAACACCCGAATAAGTTTTTCAACTAGTTTAAGTCGGGGTCCAGAATGAAGAGTGTTTGAAACTCCGCATGTCAACATCTCCATTCGGTGCCACACGCCCACACCATCAAAATGCCGAGGCAAACATTTCCAGATAAACAATGTATGAAAAAAATTGTCAACAACAGAATTTAATAACGTCCGTAGTAACCTACCACATAGCGAAGGATGAACACTATTTGATATCCTATTATGCAGCTCACTTTTATATGACACTTAAAATGTCTCTGACAATATTGCACTTTCTGTTTTCGAAATGACATGAAAGTTTGTGCCATTGCTTAATAACTGTTTAATAAAGACCGTTTTGGTCAATTGACTTAGTTGTGATTTCCTTCTCTGCCGGGTCAACGTGAATGACTGCTCGCTGACTGCTCTTGTTGCAAAAAAGCTAAGTATCGTTCTATCTGTGTGATTTTAACTGTTTTGCAGCTTTATTTACAACTTATCGAACATATTTAATAGTTCAATTTAACTTGCAAATCACCCGATCTCTGTCTCACCACTTCGCCCTCAGCTAGCTAGCTGCTAAGCTAACGAGGCTAGCGGAGAAAGGCAGCGCCGGTCTGAAGGAAGCTTCTCCCCCGCCACCGTGACCACCACTTCCCGAAGACAGCTGGCACCCCACTCGGCGACGGAAAGTTTCTGTGAGTATGGCTTCCTGCGCTTCATGCACTTTACTCATGGATAGGTTGGCTTTGCTAGAGAGCCGTGTCCGCCAGTTAGAGCAGTGTAATTTCGTAACTTTAGATGTTGCGGACACATCTGCTAGCGTTAGCTGTAGCGAGCTAACTAGCCCAGCTTGTAGCAGCCCTAACCGGCCTACAAGCTACGGTGTACCGGTTGAGACGCATAATAGATTTAGCCCTTTAGCTAGTCCTGCACCCCAGTCTACCGGGCACCACACTTTAGTCATAGGGGACTCCATCACCCGAAACATAAAGCTTAGCAAACCAGCCACAATTAAGTGTATTCCCGGGGGCAGAGCACCTGACATTGAAGCTAATCTTAGGGAGCTAACTCGCAACAGGTCTAGTAAACACGTACGGCAGGCTAACCGCACCACTAGTTATGCGAATATAGTAATACACGTTGGCTCCAATGACGTTAGGATGAGACAATCAGAGATTACAAAGAGAAACATAGCCAGGGCTTGTAATCTCGCCAGAAAGATGTCCAGGCATCGAGTAATTGTCTCTGGACCCCTGCCTGGGAGAGGCAATGATGAGAGATATAGCAGATTAGTCTCTCTTAACAGGTGGCTGGATAGCTTCTGCAGACAACAGGGATTTACGTTTATTGATAATTGGCCCTCTTTCTAACCAGGAAGGCGCTATCCTCTTGTCTCGGAACATAGACTTCGCATTGAGCCACATTTGACTAACTGCACTAGAGCAAGCCCGGTCACAGGCAATTACAGAGCCTGCTAGCCTGGGTATGGAGTCAGTTAAGTTAGAACTAGCCAGCGCCAGGCTGGATGATCCCTGTACACATAGCAATTTTCGTAGAATAATACACAACTCACAAAATGTTTTTTCTACTGTGTCTATGACTACGTCAGAGTTAGACATGCGTTCTACTGAGGTGGCAAATTATGATGCGTTCAGTTTATCGCAGCGCCAAGTAGACAATCTGAAAATTCCCGTCATATCAATTCCTAGATATGGTCGTAATTATTTTAAGTACACTGCGCATAATAAACGCAACATTATTAATATTGCTACTACGGATAATTTTATCAACAACACCTTAAAACAGCCCACTACCGATAATATGGGCTTTCTAAACATCAGATCTTTGTCTCCCAAAACGCTATTAGTCAATGAGGTCATTAGAGACAACAACCTTAACGTCATCGGTCTTAGCGAAACCTGGCTTAAACCAGACGACTTTTTTGCGATAAATGAGGCATCCCCTCCTAACTATACGAATGCGCATATTGCCCGTCACCTCAAAAGGGGAGGGGGTGTCGCACTAATATACAACGAAAACTTTAACTTTAGTCCTAACTTAAATAATAAATATAAATCGTTTGAGGTGCTTTCTATGAAGTCTGCCACACCTCTGCCTCTGTGCCTGGCCGTTATCTACCGCCCCCCAGGGCCCTATTCGGACTTAATTAGTGAATTCTCAGAGTTTGTTGCTGATCTAGTGACGCACGCCGATTATATAATTATAATGGGGGACTTTAATATCCATATGAATACCCCATTGGACCCACCGTGCGTAGCTGTGGTCTTACACAAATAATAAATGAACCGACGCATCGCAGCGGTAATACGATAGACCTAGTGCTTGTCAGAGGTATCACCGTCTCCAAAGTTATGATACTCCCGTATACTAAAGTAATGTCCGATCATTACCTTATACAATTCGAAGTTCAGACTCATGTTCGGCAAGCTAATAATAATAATAACTGCTATAGCAGCCGCAACATTAATGCTGCCACAACGACAACTCTTGCGGACCTACTGCCCTCGGTAATGGCACCGTTCCCAAAGTATGTGGGCTCTATTGATAACCTCACTAACAACTTTAACAACGCCCTGCGCGAAACCATTGATAGTATAGCACCGCTGAAGTTAAAAAAGGCTCCAAAAAGGCGTACGCCATGGTTTACTGAAGAAACTAGAGCTCAGAAATTATTATGTAGAAAGCTGGAACGCAAATGGCGCACGACTAAACTTGAGGTGCACCATCAAGCATGGAGTGATAGTTTAATAACTTATAAACGCATGCTTACCTTAGCTAAAACTAATTATTACTCAAATCTCATCCGCATTAATAAAAACGATCCAAAATTTTTGTTTAGTACAGTAGCATCGCTAACCCAACAAGGGACTCCTTCCAGTAGCTCCACCCATTCGGCAGATGACTTTATGAAGTTCTTTAATAAGAAAATTGAACTTATTAGAAAGGAGATTAAAGACAATGCGTCCCAGCTACAACGGGGTTATAGTAACACGGATACGATTGTATATACGGCGGATACTGCAAATATCCAAAATAGTTTCTCTCGTTTTGATGAAATAACATTAGAAGGATTGTTACAACGTGTAAATGGAATAAAACAAACAACATGTTTACTTGACCCACTTCCTGGGAAACTTATCAAGGAGCTTTTTGTATTATTAGGTCCATCAGTGCTAAATATTATAAACTTATCACTTTCCTCGGGCACTGTTCCCGTTGCATTCAAAAAAGCGGTTATTCATCCTCTCCTTAAAAGACCTAACCTCGATCCTGACCTCATGGTAAACTACCGACCGGTGTCTCACCTTCCCTTTATTTCGAAAATCCTCGAAAAAATTGTTGCAGAGCAGCTAAATGAGCACTTAGCGTTTAACAATCTATGTGAAACCTTTCAATCCGGTTTCAGGGCAAATCACTCGACTGAGACAGCCCTCGCAAAATTGACTAATGATCTATTGCTAACGATGGACTCTGATGCGTCATCTATGTTGCTGCTCCTCGATCTTAGCGCTGCTTTCGATACCGTCGATCATAATATTTTATTAGAGCGTATCAAAATACGAATTGGTATGTCAGACTCAGCCCTGTCATGGTTTAACTCTTATCTTACTGATAGGATGCAGTGCGTCTCCTATAACAGTGTGACCTCGGACTATGTTAAGGTAACGTGTGGAGTTCCCCAGGGTTCGGTCCTTGGCCCTGTACTCTTCAGCATCTACATGCTGCCGCTGGGTGACGTCATACGCAAATACGGTATTAGCTTTCACTGTTATGCTGATGACACCCAACTTTACATGCCCCTAAAGCTGACCAATACGCCGGACTGTAGTCAGTTGGAAGCGTGTCTTAATGAAATTAAACAATGGATGTCCGCTAACTTTTTGCAACTTAATGCCAAAAAAACGGAAATGCTGATTATCGGTCCTGCTAGACACCGACCTCTATTTAATAATACAACTTTAACATTTGACAACCAAATAATAAAACAAGGTGACTCTGTAAAAAATCTGGGTATTATCTTCGACCCAACTCTCTCCTTTGAGTCACACATTAAAAGCGTTACTAAAACGGCCTTCTTTCATCTCCGTAATATCGCTAAAATTCGCTCCATTTTGTCCACTAAAGACGCAGAGATCATTATCCATGCGTTTGTTACGTCTCGTCTCGATTACTGTAACGTATTATTTTCGGGTCTCCCCATGTCTAGCATTAAAAGATTACAGTTGGTACAAAATGCGGCTGCTAGACTTTTGACAAGAACAAGAAAGTTTGATCATATTACGCCTGTACTGGCTCACCTGCACTGGCTTCCTGTGCACTTAAGATGTGACTTTAAGGTTTTACTACTTACGTATAAAATACTACACGGTCTAGCTCCAGCCTATCTTGCCGATTGTATTGTACCGTATGTCCCGGCAAGAAATCTGCGTTCAAAAGACTCCGGCTTATTAGTGATTCCTAGAGCTCAAAAAAAGTCTGCGGGCTATAGAGCGTTTTCCGTTCGGGCTCCAGTACTCTGGAATGCCCTCCCGGTAACAGTTCGAGATGCTACCTCAGTAGAAGCATTTAAGTCTCATCTTAAAACTCATCTGTATACTCTAGCCTTTAAATAGACCTCCTTTTTAGACCAGTTGATCTGCC
This sequence comes from Nerophis ophidion, assembly GCF_033978795.1. Lineage (NCBI taxonomy): Eukaryota > Metazoa > Chordata > Actinopteri > Syngnathiformes > Syngnathidae > Nerophis > Nerophis ophidion. The sequence goes on along the minus strand of NC_084625.1, from coordinate 24,157,539 downwards.
GCTTCTTTTCTTTCTCCTATGTCCCCCCCTCCCTTGTGGAGGGGGTCCGGTCCGATGACCATGGATGAAGTACTGACTGTCCAGAGTCGAGACCCAGGATGGACCGCTCGTCGGGACCCAGGATGGACCGCTCGCCTGTATCGGTTGGGGACATCTCTACGCTGCTGATCCGCTTGAGATGGTTTCCTGTGGACGGGACTCTCGCTGATGTCTTGGAGCCACTATGGATTGAACTTTCACAGTATCATGTTAGACCCGCTCGACATCCATTGCTTTCGGTCCCCTAGAGGGGGGGGGGGTTGCCCACATCTGAGGTCCTCTCCAAGGTTTCTCATAGTCAGCATTGTCACTGGCGTCCCACTGGATGTGAATTCTCCCTGCCCACTGGGTGTGAGTTTTCCTTGCCCTTTTGTGGGTTCTTCCGAGGATGTTGTAGTCGTAATGATTTGTGCAGTCCTTTGAGACATTTGTGATTTGGAGCTATATAAATAAACATTGATTGATTCATTGATTGATTGATTGATATTAATGCAGTCTGAACTACAATGTTTCAATGTAGACAAATAGAATTATCATACTGCGGTGATTATATGTATCAAGTGTTAATTCAAGGCTAAGGCAAAATATGGAGTTATATATTGTGTATCGCGATATGGCCTAAAAACATAGAGATATCAAAAAAAGTCTATATCGCCCAGCCCTAGCACTGAAGCTTAGGAATGGCTATGAAGAAGAAAACTAAAACTGAACTGGCTACAAAGTAAAGAAAAACCAAATGCTGGACGACAGCAAAAACTTACAGCGTGTGGACCGGAGATGGCGTCCACAAAGCATATTCGTACATGACATGACAATTAACAATGTCCCCACAAAGAAGGATAGCAACAACTGAAATAGTCTTGATTGCTAAAACAAAGCAGGTGCGGGGAATAGCGCTCAAAGGAAGACATGAAACAGCTACAGGAAACTACCAAAAAAAGGCAAAAAGCCACCAAAATAGGAGCGCAAGACAAGAACTAAAACACTACACACAGGAAAACACAAAAAAACTCAAAATAAGTCACAGCGTGATGTGACAGGTTGTGACAGTACGCTTACTTTGAGACAAGTATAGTGATGCATGGTTGGTTATGGTTTAAATTCATATTTAACAATTGCAACGACAACTTTGTACCGTCAATATCAAGATACATTTTTTAATGATTTCTGCTGGTGGTGTGCCTCCGCATTTTTTTCAACACAAAAAATGTGCCTTGGCTCAAAAAATGTTGAAAAACATTGCACTATACATTGTGAACAAGCTTGATAAACTTGAGGAAATGTGTATTTCACCTCCTCATACAACAATTGTTCTTCTATAAAGACATTGAAAAGTATTTTTTTAAAATGTGGTATTACTTTAATGTGTGGTATTTTTAAAGTTGTCTCCACTTACCTGTTAGCTTCATCTTGCTAGCAAACAGGACCCAGCAAACAACACAGGCTGTCCATTATTGTGCCTGATTGGATTTTTTTTTTTTTTTTTTTTTTTTTTACTAAATGTTTTATTATTCACATTTAGAACTGCACATGACTTTGTTGAAAGATAGTGTTTGTTAATATTTTCTCACAATGGTTTTAAATGTAAATGCTATTAGAAATGCGTCTCAGCACATTTTTTCAGGTGGATTGTAGTGCTGGACTTATTTACTGGCGTCAATTAATGATTTTTTTTTACATTCGAATCACTTTCTTGTGGTCTAATCCAGTGTGTCTCAACCTTTTTTTAGTGATGTACCCCCTGTGAACATTTTTTTAATTCAAGTGCCCCCTAATCAGAGCAAAGCATTTTTGGTTGGAAAAAAGACATACAGAAGTATAATACAGCACTATGTCATCAGTTTCTGATTTATTAAATTGTATAACATTGCAAAATATTGCTCATTTGTAGGGCTCTTTCTTGAACTTTTTGGAAAAAAGATATAAAATTATCTAAAAACTTAAGTGATTCAATTATAAATAAAGATTTCTACACATAGATGTAATCATCAACTTAAAGTGCCCTCTTCGTGGATTGTGATAAAGATCCATCTGGATTCATGAACTTCATTCTAAACATTTCTTCACAAAAACAGAAATCTTTAACATCAATATTTATGGAACATGTCCACAAAAAATCGGGCTGTTAACACTGAATATTGCATTGTCGTATTTCTTTTCACAGTTTATGAACTTACATTCATATTTTGTTGAAGTATTATTCAATAAATATATTTATAAAGGATTTTTGAATTGTTGCTATTTTTAGTATATTTTAAAAAAATCTCACGTACCCCTTGGCATACTTTCAAGTACCCCCAGGGGTAGGCGTGCCCCCATTTTAGAACCACTGGTCTATTCTACATCAGTGGTCACATTCCCTATATCAGTATTGTGGAAATATTACGACAATAACATAACATCTAATACAGGAATTTACATATACTCATCCAGAGATTAAATGTCTCCTTAATACAAGATTGTGTATTATTTTACTCTCTGTGTGAGAGTAAAATGGTAAATCTCACTCTCTGACACCTAAAGAGTTGTGCTGCACAACGAGCACAACTTTTAGCTATTATTTTTGGCTAGCACTCTCTAGGATTGTAGATGTGCACACATCGTGAACGTAATTTGCAGCCATTTCTGAACAACTACATCTACTTTGTGTAGATTGGCCGCAGCCATGTGATATAGGATTCTGCTGTTAAGTTGGTGTGCCAAATTGGAAAACAGCCAGACATTTACAAGTACGTGTTCGGCTTGGGCGCGTACTAGCCTTGGATATTTGATGACTTCACTAGCCTCCATCTAATGTACTGATAGGTTCAATCATGATCAGCCTCCAGTGGTGATGTAATATCACTTTGCTTGAGACCTTCAAGGTTAGCTTTATTGGTCTTTAAAAACATGCTAGCAAATGTCTGTTTTCCCGTCAATTAAGTCATTCCGTTAAGGATATTGCTGGTGCTAAATTTTATGTCTGTCCTTGACATCAAAGGAGTAGAGAAAAGCTTTGATTTCAACTTCCTGGACAGGATGCTGAATCTCCAAGAAAAGGAAGACTTGATATAGTTTGATCCCTACCAGAATCCCTTCATCAAACCATTGTTTGCGTTTGCTTGTTTTAAATCAAATAGAGTGTTGTAATAGGAGACAAGCAGGTGATGACTGCAGGCTTTACGTCTTCTGGCATTTCTCCCAAAGAGCAAAGTAGTGCAAGAGCTCATTCGGATTTCTGCTCGTCACTCCATCTTGTCGAGGACTTAGTTGAACTCTCACTGCATCTTAAGCAGACGCCAGCATCAATATGAGACACGGGGGATATTGCTCAATTTGATGTTGTTCACTTGCAACTTGTAATAACGGACCCATCACACCCTAATTGCTTAGTTTGTATGCAAAGCTCAGTGCTCAATGGGATTTATTTAAACTGCGACTCTCCTTGAAACTACGACTCTCAACATTGTTACCATATAGCAGTGGTGGGATCTCGGGGCAAGGTCTTCTTTGCAGACCTAAACACTGTCAGAAGATTTGACCTGTTTTCCTTGAAATTGTCATACTGTATCTGTCAATATTTGTGAAATTTTCTCTGACTAGGTAAAAATAAGGAACTTTCACTTTCCTCACAAATCGCCGTTAAAAAGTTTGTACCCATATCACATGGACTATGTTTACACTGCAGACCATCCATCCATTCAACCATTTTGTACCGCTTTTCCCTTTCGGGGTCACAGGGGGTGCCGGAGCCTATCTCAGCTGCATTGGGGTGGAAGGCGGAGTACACCCTGGACAAGTCGCTCCTCATCGCATGGCATACGTGCCAATCTTGAGACCTCTGATTTCGGGAGGTGAGGGGTTAGGCTGTGGGGAGGATTATATTTACAGCCAATTCAACAACTCGAGTATTTCATATATATATATATATATTTGAAATATTTGACTTTCAGTGAATTCTAGCTATATATATTGATTTTTATTTTATTATATATATAAATACAAGAAATAGTTGAATTTCATACGGCACTTATCAAATACGTGGGCTTCAGGAATCAGAACAGACTCCCTCACTGGCCGTCAGGTGCACAACACCACGTATATCGTTGGCCAATCAAAAAAGCAACCCCATATCACTATAGCCAACATTCACCAGGAGATGGCAACAGAAAAGATAGATCACTCTATTACAGACGGCGTCGCCATGGCTGTAACTTCCTCGTTCTTCTGCTTCGTCTCCTTGTGTGTGCAGTTTTCTATTAAAATCCGTAGATGTTATAACATGATTGGGCAGGCAAGCTGTTTATATAACAGGAAAGCGGACGTGAAAACAGGCTGTCCCCACTCAGGTCTGCATAGAGCTGGAAGGGGCGTGTCCTCCAGCTCCGGCTGTATTTCGGGAGATTTTTGGGAGCAAATTTCTTCCGGGAGGTTTTCGTGAGAGGCTCTGAATTTCGGGAGTCTCCCGGATAATCCGGGAGGGTTGGCCAGTATGTCGCAGGGCCCACCGCAAACCAAAGTGGCCAACATCAGATTTTTTTCTCATTCTGATTGTTTTCCAGCTGACTTTTTACACTGCAAGTAAAACGTGATCTATATCGGACTCCAGTGTGAATGCGTACTGGCACCAATGTGGCCTAGACGTCCCTTGCATGAGCAGTTCAATAAAGTGAAAACAAATGTGTTCCGTAAAAGAACGAAGAAGTCGCTACTACTACTGCTGCAAAACCAATAAAAAGTTGCCACACATTAAAAATGTCAGTCTTTTACTTGGAAATAAATTAAAGTAAGATGGATGAATGGATATATAATGTAATATATTTGGGAGGGTTCTAATTAGGGCTGGGAGATATGGCCTTTTATAAATATCTCAATATTAATTAGCCTTGAATGAACACTTGATGCGTTTAATCACAGCAGTATGATGATTCTATATGTCTACATTAAAACATTCTTCTTCATACTGCAATAATATAAGCTACTTTTAAACTTTCATGCAGAGAGGGAAATCACAACTAAGTCAATTGACCAAAACAGTCTTTATTAAACAGTTATTAAGCAGTGGCACAAACATTCATGTCATTTCCAAAACAGAAAGTGCAAGATTGTCAGAGACATTTTAAAACAAGCTATGAGTGCACTTTTGTGCATGATGTCACTAGGATGACATATCAAAACAACACTATATTAAAGTGTACTTTTTGTCCAAAAGGCCACTGCAATAGTTAAAAACAAATAAAGTGCACTTTTGTGCATGATGTCACACAAGAAATTTCAATAAGTGTCAAATAAAAATAAGCTGCATAATTGGTTCCTGCGGTCGTTATCTCCTGTTGTTGACTTTTTTTCATATGGTGTTGATCTGGAAATAGTTGCTTCAGCATTTTGTTGGTGTGGCACCGGCCGGAGATGTTGACATGTGAAGTTTCAAGCACTCCTGATCCTCTAACGGGTGACTTTTCAAATAATGCTACATTAGCAGTGCTGCTACTTTTTGTAGCAAGGCTTTTGCCGCATAAATGTTGAACATATTCCCGCTTGAAGCCAAACCACCGTCGGACAACGGATCCCGTGCTGTTTTTCTTGGAAATTAATTCTTCCTCCATTTGTTACCAGATTCGCACCTTCTCTCTCTCATACTACCACTCGTACCGCACTGTAGCATCACAGCTAACGTTACCATGTCGCTACCTATCTGCTCCGCGGTAGCGTGTGATGTTGCAGACGTGACGTATGTAAGAAGGTGCGCTTGTTTATGTCTCTGTGAGAAGGAGAGACAAGAAAGAGTTGGAAACGCATGTAGTGTAATGCCCGCAGCTAAAAGCAACTGTGTGAGAATGTATCCTCGAATAAAACGATAGTCATTTTCTATATCGCACAGAGACAAACCCGCAATATATCGAGTGTATCGATATATCGCCCAGCCCTAGTTCTAATCTTTTATGGCTGTTAAGTAGAAGCAACACGGACATCAGCGGGGAAATTACGTTACAATTATTTTTCCACTCAACCACGTAAACAACTTACGCAATGTACATAACATGTAAGCTCATACGCCTTTCAACAATCGCAATTTTCGTCGGAATCAAAATATATAGTCATATCTTACATACAGCCTATTATTTGTGCACTATTGACCCGTGATACACTTGAAAATTCCGTCGTTGAAAATAGACTTGGCTCATCAAAACCGAATGTTGTGATGAAGTATCCACTTCCGCTGGTGGGCCCCGCCTTTCCCCGCGGACACGAATGACGTAGCTCGTCTAAAGCTGGCGGAAAATTCACATTGGGTCGCAATCAAGTCGCATTGTGTTTAGACTGATGTCACATTTGAAAAGATCACATTCCAATCGGATTCGGATTATCTCCTGATGTGCTCTGAAGCTGATGCGAAGACATCAGATTCGAAGCACTTTGGAGCGTTTAGACTGGCAAAAAGTATCCGATCCGTGTCACTTGATGGAAAAAAAGTCCGATTGGATGTGCAGTGTAAACGGGGCCATGAACACATTACTAACCACTCTGCAGTCCGTCCGGGAATATGCAATGTCTCGATCACGGCAATTCAAAGAAATTCAACTAATCACCGCAAATTATGCACCGCCTTGCAACTTTGTCCAATTCTAGCAACTTCCCCGCGCCGATCGCCGTCATTTTCACCAATCTTATTTGTCTCTGAGCAGCATTCAGACATGCACGGTCACTGTCTAATCAAAACCTATGTTTATTTTTTGTGTAGACAAAGCAGGAACAGCTCTTTATTGCTCAATTGGCACAATTTTTGTCCTTCCGCATAGCTCAGACCTACTTCTTGTTCCTGCCTACAGGGCTAAACCTTCTGGGTAATGTAGTATTAAACATTTGCATCCTATTTTACAGTACCTGTGCTTTATTTAACATTTATTTATCCAGGGTAGGACAATTAAAATTCTGACCAAGCAAAGAGGTGTTGATTAACTCTAATTGTCTCTCATTTACCAACAAATATCCACACTATAGATCAGGGGTCACCAGGTAGCCCGTAAGGACCAGATGAGTCGCCCGCTGGCCTGACCTAAAAATAGCTCAAATAGCAGCACTTACCAGTGAGCTGTCTCTATTTTTTAAATTGTATTTATTTACTAGCAAACTGGTATCGCTTTGGTGTCTAGTTCAAACTGTGACATGATTAATTTAAAAATTTGAGAGTTGACTTTTGTATTTTACATGAGTTATTATTTGTACAAACATGGTGCAAAGTAATTCATGATTTGTTAAAAAATGTTAGTGGCTAGCTAGTTAAAATGGGATATTGTGATTTCACAAGACTGTCTTAGAAGTGATCATTTTAAAATGTTCAATTTAAAAAATATGCACTTAGAGATAATATAAAAATAAAGTGCACATTGATATTTATCTGTTTCTATATATATTTATTGTGAGAAATCATTAAGATGATCAGTGCTTCCACAGATGTAAATATCATTAATTATTAATAATAACATAGAGTTAAAGGTAAATTGAGCAAATTAGCTATTTCTGGCAATTCATTTAAGTGCGTATCAAACTGGTAGCCCTTTGCATTAATCAGTACCCAAGAAGTAGCTCTTGGTTTCAAAAAGGTTGGTGACCCTTGCTATAGATTGTGTTTAACAATTCACAAATTCTTATAACGAGCAGGGCAAATGTGTTGGAACATATATGAATGTTTAGGATGAACATTTAAAATAAATACGGAGAATGTCTGCAACTTGTGGACGGCCGAGCAGAGAGCACACAATGCAGAAGCCTTTGGTGGTGTTTTTTTTCTATAACTAGATTTAAATGTTACTAGTATTAGTTATAATTAATTTAAAGAGTAAAGTAATTGCCATCTAGTGTCTACTTTAAAGTCTAAGTGGTATAAAATGAGTAAAATATCAATAGTAACTTTTGCTGAAATCGTGCTTTTTGAGGTGAAGTTTAAACATGATAACATATGAATAAAATCACAAGATGACGCAATGTTATTAAAAGAAAATAAGCCTCAAAACTTAGCACATTTTTTGGGGATCTTTTTACAATATTTATTAGATAAATATTGGTATTGAATTCCTCCAGATGAGATGTTAGTGCATGGATTTAGGGTTGTTATGGCTGGATAAAAAAAAAAAAAGTTTTTCCTGTGGCAAAACTGTCAAGTAACTGCTGTTTGTGGTTGGTTTATATGAAATACCTTGCAGTAAAAAAAGCTCTTTCTCCCGAAATAAACGCAAATGTGACATACGTGGGTAGCATCGCAATATCAGTACCCTGCTCAGTATAATGTAAACACCACGGCTACTCCTCAGCTTCCTACATCCATGACAGTCGTCTCCTTCAAAATACTCATCCTATGAAGTCATCTTCGGTTATGTGTCTGAATTAAGTCGTAATTTTTAAAAATAGATGTGATGTATATCTTTGGGTGTTTGCCAGCAACACAGACTATGCAAGGTTAATATTTTGTACTTGTCCTCTCGGGAGGATTTCTGTTGGTCTATAACGCCACAAAAAAGTCAGTGGATTTTTTAATAACATCTATAAATTTAAGACAACAGCCGGGCCTTGAGGCTTTCATCTACTCTTGTGGTTTCTCTCTCCATGTGACGCGTTGTGATGGCTTTACCTTTATGCTTTAAAACGCCTAATCGATGTGACAACTGGATTTACTACCCATGGAAGGTTCTTCAAAAATGCCTTAAGATTTTGTTTGGTCTGCTTAAAATGAACTCTGGAGTATTTACCCTGCCAGTACGGTTTGTTTAGCCAGGTGAGAACGAGATCGGGCGGTTGTCAATAAACTTATCATTTTGCCCTCGCTACTCATTTCAAGCATGTGCAGCTTGATAAAAGCATGAAGAAAAAGAAGCTCCAGTTTTTGTTGAAGATTGATATTCCTTATTTTGAATTATTATCCTTCCTTAGTTTTATTATTGAACACTTTTTCCTTAATTTTGGTTTGGAAGACTGAAAATATAAACATAAAATAAACATAACAACAGTTTCACGTCCAATGTGTAGTTAGCATTAAAAAAATAGGTTTAGTGTTAAAATATTCACACACATAAATAAATTACACAAGATTCACACACCAAACATTGCACACACTGTATGTGACTTATCACAAATAAACTTAAGGTGTAGGATTGTCATTCTCTACTGGTCAAAGTTAGCACTACATGTATTAAACAAGTTTGATCGGCATAGTTACTCTCAGAGAAAAAAAACATGACCACGAATACAAAACAAACTAGATATATATTTTTGCACAATATCTACTTACAAATGTTTGACCAAGTTTCATGACGAAGCTTAGACACTGGGAATTCTACCATTGTTGCTGCTTGTCTGGATCAATGTGTATCCCTTAAAAAGTCCGCCAGAAAGCAATGACTTGAGTACTTACTCGGGGTAGAACATTCAATCTTTGTTGTCCAGTCGTTGTTAAAAGTGCAATTTATTTAGTTTTTCTTCTTCTACTCACCCCACTGCTGCTTTACTATAACACTTATGCCTCGCTTTTTCCCCCTGCGGGGTGGCGGAAGTACTGCATACATGATCAATCGTAGTTGTCATGGTTTCATCAAGCCTATTTGGGTGATGTTCCACCGGCCAAATGAAAAGCTTTGGCGGCCCGGATATGGACCGCCAGTTGAATAAACCTGGACAAGAGTCACACCTACTTAAAAAAACAGTTAAAGGAAACAAATTATTTTGTTATGGATTTGTGATGATGGGCAGCACAGGGGTTAATACAACTGCCTCACAATACGAAGGTCTTGGGTTTGATCCTGCGATCGGGATCTTTCTATGTGGAGTTTGCATGTTCTCCGCATGACTGTGGGTTCCCTCCGGGTACTCCGGCTTTCTCCCACCCCCAAATACATGCACCTGGGGATAGGTTGATTGGCAACACTAAATTGGCCCTAGTGTGTGAATGTGAGTGTGAATGTTGTCTATCTGTGTTGGCCCTGCGATGAGGTGGCGACTTGTCCAGGGTGTACCCCGCTTTACGCCCGAATGCAGTTGAGATAGGCTCCAGCACCCCCCGCGATCCCAAAAGGGACATGCGGTAGGAAATGGATGGATGGATGGATTTGTGATGTCGCCTAGTTTAGATACACACACCAGGTCGGGAAGTACAATTCTGCATTCACATTTAGATATTGTGTTATTTTCTCCCCACTTATATTTCTATTCTTTAAACTGAGATTATTCTCGATGGATAATATGTAGGCTATATATTTTTTTGTGTATTGTTAAAATGCTCTTGTGTAAAAAATTGTAGAGTAAAGTTGATGTGCAAGGTGGTTATTTTTAGCCTCTGTAGTTTTTTTTGTGCCACAAAGTTTCTTAGGTGAGAGAAAATTCAAAACATTGATCTCGCTTTCAAAGCATGGGGATAAGGTGCACTCAAAGTTTATTATAACACAGTTGTTAGGGTCCTTAAAATTCTGGATAGGATAGAATAGGTCTTTATTGTTATTGCATAAGTACAACAAAACTGTTTTCAGCACAGACCCGTCCAAGATTAAATAAATGATAATGATAAATGGGTTGTACTTGTATAGCGCTTTTCTACCTTCACATTTACTTCCACATTTACCCATTCACACACACGTTCACACACTGATGGAGTGAGCTGCCATGCAAGGCGCAAACGAGCACCCATCAGGAGCAAGGGTGAAGTGTCTAGCTCAGGACACAATGGACGTGACGAGGTTGGTACTAGATGAGGATCGAACCAGGGACCCCTCGGGTTGCGCCACGCCGTCCCACCACGTAGACAAACAAACAGTGTACAGGGTTACAGAACAGGAACGCTGATGGGTCGCCACAAGGCGCCCCGTAAAAGATGGGGAAAAAGGTAAAACGCTGGGCAAGAATGAGTAAAAAAATACAATCTAGACTGGGCTCCTAAAGGGGCCCAGTCTAGCGTGGGAAAAAACCTCCATAGCAAAGCACATATACATATTACAACATACATCTCGAGATATCTCGCAACAGAGGGCAGGGAGTGCGGGGTCATGGTTGATGGTGGTAGGCCGCAGCTCTCAGGCCCGTTATTCTCCACATAGAACTTTATTTTTTTACCCTTTTTTCTTTGAAATAATAAAATACAATGATTCGGATTTATGTAGTGAAAACATCAGGGTTTGCAGACTAATACAATCATCCAGCCCTGACAGAGGGAACCAGGTGGAACAAAAAAGTAACTAACAATGAGGAAAAGGTTTGCTGGTAGGTGTCCCACCCGGGTGAAGTTTTGTCGGGGTTTTGTCTGGTTTCATGTTGTCTTGTCATTTCCTGTTTTATTTTGAAAGGTTAACGCTCCCTCTCGTTTCAGATCACTTGCCTTTCCTCCTGTTTCACTGGTCTGATGTCTCTCCTGATTGCCCGATTTCTCCACCTGTGTCACCCACCCTCATGTGTATAAATGGCTCGTCTTCTTTCTGTTCTGGGCCAGAGTGTTGTCGTGTCGTTTGTGCGAACCGCCAGCGTTCCATGTCCACAGACATTACCACGTTTTTTGTACCCTATTTGTCAGGTAAGATTAGTTGTTGAGCATTGCCTTCCTTGGAGCGCCTTTTGTAATATTTCTCATATTGTTATCTTTGCAACCTTTTCCGCAGCTGGAGCGTTTTGAGTCCATTGAGATTTTTGTTAGTTTAGAGGTTAGGTAAGCTTGGCTTTTGATAGCATGTTAAGTTTCCACCTGTTTGGACCCTTTCCCTTGTTTGAAATAAATCTTTGTTTTCAAACTCCTGCATCTGGTGTCCACAGTCCTGTTCAAGTCATGACAGCAGGACAGGAAACAGAAAGTAAAGTCGCTTCAAAACAAAAAGACCAAACAGAAATTGCTGACAAACAAGAGCACTAGAACAGCCAGTGATGCTAAACACAGGAAAATAACAAACATAGTCCAAACTGTCATGTGGGATCATGACATATTGATTAGGGTTTGAATCACGATTCTCACGTTGTGCGATTCAGAATCAATTCTCATTTAAAAAAAATCAATTTATTTTTATTTTTATTTTTAATTTTAAATTTTTAATTAATCAATCAAACAAAACAATACACAGCAATACCATAACAATGCAATCCAATTCCAAAACCAAACCTGACCCAGCAACACTCAGAACTGCAATGAACAGAGCACTTGAGAGGAGACACAAACACAACACAGAACCAAAAGTAGTGAAACAAAAATGAATATAATCAACAAAAGTATCAATATTACTTATCATTTAAGCATAGCAGTGATTAAAAATCCCTCATTAACATCACTAGACATTCATAAAAATTTAAAAGAAAGAACAATAGTGTCACAGTGGCTTACACTTGCATCGCATCTCATAAGCTTGACAACACACTGAAATTTTCACAAAGATAAAAGAAATCATATTTTTGGTTCATTTAATAGCTACATTTTTTTTACATTATCGCAATCAGTTGATAAAACATTGTCCTTTACAATTATAAAAGCTTTTTACAAAAATCTACTACTCTGCTTGGATGTCAACAGACTGGGGTAGATCCTCCTGAAATCCTATGTATTGAATGAATAGAGCCCTGCGATGAGGTGGCGACTTGTCCAGGGTGTACCCCGCCTTCCACCCGATTGTAGCTGAGATAGGCGCCAGCGCCCCCCGCAACCCCAAAAGGGAATAAGCGGTAGAAAATGGATGGATGGATGAATGAATAGAGAATCCTTTTGAATTGGAAAGAAAATCGTTTTTGAATCGAGAATCATATTGAATTGAAAACATTTTTTTTATTTTGAATAGAATCGTGACCCCAAAAACCGATATTGAGTCGAATTGTGGGACACCCAAAGATTCACAGCCTTAATATTGATTTACAATTGATTATTTTACTGAAATGTATTTACCGAGTTCGCCACCAGAAGAAATTAACATTGTTAAACGAGGCATCGCTGTATTCAGATCCAAATCTTATCTTACATTTTCTACCACTGTTTCTGTTCTAGTTTTAAAATATTACAATTGAAAAATAACAAAACTATTCAAATAAGATATTTAGGTTTACTCCACATAGAAAATAAAAAATGATTCTGCAACATCTCAAGGATGCTTACCGGTACGTTTAAAATCAAAACATTTTTGTTTTCAGAATAAAATACTCACTTATAGCTTAAAACTCCTCCTAATTTTTATATACAAATATGAATTTAGGATGTCTGTGCAACTAGTAACTTTCACTAGTTTTTAGTTTTTTTCCTAAAATCCATTTTTTTTATCTCATATTTGAATCTTGTCTGTCTATCTGTGTTGGCCCTGCGATGAGGTGGCGACTTGTCCAGGGTCTACTCCGCCTTCCACTCGTGTGCAGCTAAGATAGGCTCCAGCCCCACCCGCGACCCCGAAAGGGACAAGGGGTAGAAATGGATGGATGGATGTTTATTTCCTGTTACGACGCACGCTCAATCCGCTTTTCCCTCTTCTGCGGGAGCACCTGGAAGCTCCACTGAGAGCGCCGCTAGACACGGCCCCGCGCTCGCTGCGCCGCCACAGCCGCAGGCGATCAGCAATCGACACACCTGGAAATAATGAGAAGCGAGAGTACAAAGAGCCTCGCCGCTGACTTCTCCTCGTCGGAACGTAGCCCTGTGTACATCCCCCCACCCCAGACTTTGATTGCCTTCCCCGGTCCTCGACCCCACGCTCGGACTTCTGAAACACCTCTCTCCTGCCACACGACCACGGATCTCTTTGCTTCTTCCCCGCTGGACTTGGACGCTGCCACATCCAACACGCACTCCAACAAACCCTCCGGTATTTACATACGGTTAACTTCCACACATAGTATTCCATTCACACACATAGTAGCATACACACCCCACGTAATCATCAAGTGCTCAATAAAACCCGTTGAGCTAGATCCTCTGTTGTCGTGCCGTCTCCTTCCCCCTTGTTGACTCAAAGCATTTCCTTGATTAAAAAGAATAACTAACTAACAGTTGAACGGCTCTTTGAAAGTAATGGTTCTTCAATATCCGGCTCCCTTCAGAGAGCCATACATCTCATTTCTAGTACGTAAAAAGGGTGCTCTTTAAAGGTCTATTTTACAGGCTTTTTGTCAAATCAAATCTGTTAATATAGCAGAGTAAAAAAAGAGTGTGACAATTACCAATTCTAATGGCGTTTATGGCTCGGTTGGTAGAGCGGCCGTGCCAGCAACTTGAGGGTTGCAGGTTCGATCCCCGCTTCCGCTATCCTAGTCACTGCCGTTGTGTCCTTGGGCAAAACACTTTACCCATCTGCTTCCAGTGCCACCCACACTGGTTTATACTGTATGTAAAAATTAGATATTGGGTTTCACTAAGTAAAGCGCTTTGAGTCACTAGAGCAGGGGTCACCAACCTTTTTGAAACCAAGAGCTACTTCTTGGGTACTGATTAATGAGAAGGGCTACCAGTTTGATACACACTTAAATAAATTGCCAGAAATAGCCAATTTGCCTAATTTACCTTTAGTATATATATATATATATATATATATATGGGTATTTCTGTCTGTCATTCCGTTGTACATTTTTTTTCCTTTTACGGAAGGTTTTTTGTAGAGAATAAATGATGAAAAAAACACTTAACTGAACGGTTTAAAAGAGGACAAAACAGGAAAAAAAAAAGAACATTTTATTTTGAAACATAGTTTATCTTCAATTTCGACACTTTAAAATTCAAATTCAACCGAAAAAAAGAAGAGAAAAACTAGCTAATTCGAATTTTTTGTTTTAAATTAAAAAAGATAGTTTATGGAACATCATTATACATTTTTCCTAATTAATATTAATTTTAGAATGTTGATGAAATGTTTTAAATAGGTTTAAATCCAATCTGCATTTTGTCAGAATATATAACAAATTGGACCAAGCTATATTTCTAACAAAGACAAATCATTATTTCTTCTAGATTTTCCAGAACAAAAATTTTAAAAGAAATTCAAAAGACTTTGAAATAGGATTTAAATTTGATTGTAAAGATTTTCTAGATTTGCCAGAATATTTTTTGGGAATTTTAATCATATGAAGTTTGAAGAAATATTTCAAAAATATGCTTTGTCGAAAAAAACAGAAACTAAAATGAAGAATTAAATTAAAATGTATTTATTATTCTTTACAATAAAAAAATAAATTTACTTGAACATTGATTTAAATTGTCAGGAAAGAAAAAGGAAGGAATTTAAAAGGTAAAAAGGTAAATGTGTTTAAAAATCCTAAAATAATTTTTAAGGTTGTATTTTTTTCTCTAAAATTGTCTTTCTGAAAGTTATAAAGAAGCAAAGTAAAAAAATTAATGAATTTATTTAAACAAGTGAAGACCAAGTCTTTGAAATATTTTCTTGCATTTCCAAATTCTATTTGAGTTTTGTCTCTCTTTGAATTAAAAATGTCGAGCAAAGCGAGACCAGCTTGCTAGTAAATTAATAAAATTTAAAAAAATAAAGGCAGCTCACTGGTAAGTGCTGCTATTTGAGATATTTTTAGAACAGGCCAGCGGGCGACTCATCTGGTCCTTACGGGCTACCTGGTGCCCGCGGGCACCGCGTTGGTGACCCCTGCACTAGAGAAAAGCGCTATATAAATATAATTCACTTCACTAACAAGACAGTGGAGTTCCTTGACAGCAAAACAAAGCTTAATTTGATGAGATAGTAGGATATCCATAAGAATAAGAGAGTCTACCTTGAATGTGACATACAGTACACTATAGGTGACATAATAGAATCTTCTCCTGTAATGACTCTAAGCCAGTCAAAGTCCCAGTGGATACATTTTTGTACCTGTGTCCGAGGTTAGTTGGTCCACAGAGGAATACAAAATTGATGAGGGAGAAGTATCTTTGGCTGAGATCAACTTAGGGAACAAGGGCATAAATTAATTAACGCTCTGAAAGAATCTAACAAGCATCCTGCTCTTGTGAGTAGTAACCACGGACGACGAGAGGCCCAATTGAGGTGTGCTGCCCTGCCATCGATCATGAGGTGTTCCTGGCAGCACTCCCCGGTGCAGCATGGCCTTTACGCAGCGCAGGTTCAAAAGGGAAATCATGACGAGACGTATCATAATGACTTATCGCTGTCAACACAAAGGACAACCAATAGGGACAGATGGCGGTCCTTGGATGGCTGCAGCCACAATAACCTTCCAGTGGAGGGATCACAGGCTTACTTTTCCCTGGGAGTTAGGTTGGGTCATCGCTTTAAAAATACATTTTCTGCTCTTTGGTCAACTCTAACAGAGATAAACAGCAAAAGGCAAGCAAAAGAAATGCCAGACAGGCGGCAGGTAAGGTTATCCATGACTGAAGACTGTGTCCTGTAACGCACACCTGAGGGAAAGGTTAGCTCACGCCTGAGCTGAACCCGATCCGTTTGATTACCCTGTCTGGCGTAGAGGTAATTAAGCCAATACAGTTTAATTATGTGGAGTAGGATTCAATGAATCTTTCATTAGAATCCCTGACAATGCAGTGCAACCTATGTTCAGTGTCTAGAAGCAGAGGTGACCTGTTTGTTATTTTATCTTTATAGATGTAATGTTTTCCACATGCACACACTCTCCAAAATATCCACTACAACAGGGGTAGGGAACCTATGGCTCTAGAACCAGATGTGGCTCTTTTGATGACTGCACCTGGCTCTCAGATAAATCTTAGCTGACATTGTTTAACACGATAAGTAATGAATAATTCCGGTGGTAATCACAGTGTCAAAAATAACGTTCAAAATATAAAACATTCTCATGCATTTTAATCCATCCATCCGGTTTCTACTGCACCTGTTCAAAGAAGTCGCATTAATGGTAGAAAGTATTTTATTTATTGTTGGTTAGCTTCAGAATAACAATGTTATTAAAAAGAATAAGAGATTTGTTATACTCTAAAAATGTTGGTCTTACTTAAAAATGCACGCATTTAGTTGTATTCAGTCTTAAAAAAAAATTATATGGCTCTTACGGAAATACTTTTTAAAATATTTGGCTTGTATGGCTCTCTCAGCCAAAAAGGTTCCCGACCCCTGCACCACAACATTGAGGATTAGCTGAATCACCACAAAATGTAATGCCGAACATTTAGAGAACTCTTTATTAAAACATGTATGGAATGTGATGAAGATTGGTTAGAAAACATGGCGACCATTTGGCCGCTTTTCACATTTGAATAGATATGGTATAGTACAGTGGTTCTCAAATGGGGGTACGCGTACCCCTGGGGGTACTTGAAGGTATGCCAAGGGGTACGTTAGAGTTTTTAAAAACATTCCAAAAATAGCTACAATTTAAAAAATCCTTTATGAATATATTTATTGAATAATACTTCAACAAAATATGTTCATAAACTGCGGAAAAAAAATACAACAATGCAATATTCGGTGTTGACAGCTAGATTTTTTGTGAACATGTTCCATAAATATTGATGTTAAAATAATTTTTTTTGTGAAGAAAAGTTAACAATTAAGTTCATGAATCCAGATGGATCTCTAGTACAATCCCCAAAGATTAAGTGGATGATTCCTTATATGTGTAGAAATATTTCTTTGTATTGAATCACTTGTTTATATTTCAACAAGTTTTTAGTTATTTTTATATAGTTTTTTCCAAATAGTTCAAGTAAGACCACTGCAAATGAGCAATATTTTGCACTGTTATACAATTTAATAAATCAGAAAGTGATGACATAGTGATGACATAGTGCTGTATTTTACTTCTTTATCTCTTTTTTTCCAACCAAACATGCTTTGCTCTGATTAGGGGATACTTGAATTAAAAAAAATGTTCACAGGGGGTACATCATTGAAAAATGTTTAAGAACCACTGGTATAGTACATGGGAATTGATACCAGTACTTAATAGTACCAATTTTCAGTACTTCTCTGTGGGTTCATAATTGTTTAATAATAAATCATTGTTGTTATTTAACATTTAACAGTGAACTGATAATAACAACTGCTGTATATTTGTTTAGTTTTATCTTAATTTCCTATACTTCTAAGTTTCATTTGCAAATATTCTTTAGGAGCCTTTGCATGTGCTTGCAATTGCATTAGATGGCAGAAGTGCATAGACTACAGTGTGTTGCCTATTCAGGGGGTAATCTTTGCCATTAAGCTAAAAACTAGACTTTTGTTGTGCCCTTAAGGCCCAAACTGTTTATTTACATGCTTTTTTGTTTTTTTTATTTGCTATTTGGGTTTATTTGACCACAATTAGAATAAAAAATAAACATCATCTTTTGATATACTTTTGATGTACTTAGTCCATAAGTACACAAACGAGTACTTCATGTGTAGTGGCATGCTAATGTTTATTTTTACACTCCAAATTCCATTGTATATTATACTCTTCTGACACCACCAGATAGCAGACTAAGTGTCCATATGTCGGCATAAGACCCCAATTTAGTAGTGTACACAATTTTGGAAATAAGAACTAAAAGGTGCTGCCCACACATGTGGACACTGAGGCCTTTATTATAGTACCAGTAGAATGGAAAACCAGGTTGCCTCTATATTGAAGCTATCGTCATACAGTGGGGCAAAAAAGTATTTAGTCAGCCACCGATTGTGCAAGTTCTCCCACTTAAAATGATGACAGAGATCTGTAATTTTCAGCATAGGTACACTTCAACTGTGAGAGACAGAATGTGAAAATTTAATCCAGGAATTCACATTGTAGGAATTTTAAAGAATGTATTTATAAATTATGGTGGAAAATAAGTATTTGGTCAACCATTCAAAGCTCTCACTGATGGAAGGAGGTGTTGGCTCAAAATCCCACGATACATGGCCCCATTCATTCTTTCCTTAACACGGATCAATCGTCCTGTCCCCTTAGCAGAAAAACAGCCCAAAAGCATGATGTTTCCACCCCCATGCTTCACAGTAGGTGTGGTGTTCTTGGGATGCAACTCAGTATTCTTCTTCCTCCAAACACGATGAGTTGAGTTTATACCAAAAAGTTCTATTTTGGTTTCATCTGACCACATGACATTCTCCCAATCCTCTGCTGTATCATCCATGTATCCATTTCTGTATGAAGTCAACTCGTCGTGTTTGGAGGAAGAAGAATACTGAGTTGCATCCCAAGAACACCATACCTACTGTGAAGCATGGGGGTGGAAACATCATGCTTTGGGGCTGTTTTTCTGCTAAGGGGACAGGACGATTGATCCGTGTTAAGGAAAGAATGAATGGGGCCATGTATCGTGAGATTTTGAGCCAAAACCTCCTTCCATCAGTGAGAGCTTTGAATGGTTGACCAAATACTTATTTTCCACCATAATTTACAAATAAATTATTTAAAATTCCTACAATGTGAATTCCTGGATTCATTTTTTACATTCTGTCTCTCACAGTTGAAGTGTACCTATGATGAAAATTACAGACCTCTGTCATCATTTTAAATGGGAGAACTTGCACAATCGGTGGTTGACTAAATACTTTTTGGCCCCACTGTATATATCTGATTTATGACAGCAGCAGTTAGATTGTAACGTGCATCTTAGTTGAAGTCTTCATTAACAAATTCGAAAATCCGTAATGCTAGTAATTAGCATTAGTAATTTGGAGGTGTTGAAAACGCTGTTTAAAATCAATGTAACTATAAGGGGAGCATGTACTGTACATATGCGGCTTATCCAATTTTTGTAAAGCTAGCGCATTTTGAAATATGGAGCCTTACTGTACTTTCAAGTGATTTCTATCAGGCATACTTGCTTTGTTTGCAGAAAATTGTAACAATACTATACCATGCCGTACCAACTTTATTTTATAAATTAGAGAGGCAGTCTGACCGAGTCCGCGCTCAGTGGATGGATGGATGGATCTTTATTTTCATTGCACAAGTAAAACAACATTTTTTCTGCTTAAGTGCTTGTCTGCCTGCTAAGAGTTTGACATGGCGTGCAACTATTGAAATATAGCACACTTTGATTTGACATGATTCATACCTGGTAGTACAGAGGGAACTAGGTCAATGACCATCCCTAGCTCCACAGTCACATTGTTGACCCCATTACTGAGTATGCCGAGAAAAAGTTTACTGACCCTAATGATAATTGATTGTATCTATAACGCCTTTCTAGACACTCAAAGCGCTTTACAGTGATGCTTCTTTTCTTTGTGATTCTAATGTAAAATACATTTCTTTACTTGACCCAGGAAAAAGCAACTATCCACTTAATTGCATTTTTAGGAAAGCTAAGCAAAGCTAACTTCCCCTCACACCTGAACAAACAAGCCAGCATGTTCTACATCCATGCTTTGCATAACTGGGCTTTTTTTTTCCCCCTTAAAATGTGTAACTATGAAAAAAGAAATTGAAGAAAAGCAAATGTCCCCTGCAAAGGACACTGGTTCTCAGAAATATATTCTTTAAAACATGCTTCTTTTTCTTTGTTCATGTTTTATATTTTAGCTCTTTTAGACTTTCCATCAATCTTTAGTTTCCTGGTCTTTAAACATGAACCCTTATGTGTGTTTTTTTTAATGCATGTGACCTTTCAGTGATTTGAGTCGCTGTTCAAGTTGTGTGATTATCACTTTTCTAAGAGCCGGAGTGGCATTTTCTTTGACTTTATGTAACCTGATTTGAAACCCCCTAGAGCACCTCCAGTGGTACCTTAATTTAGAAGTGTTTTCGCGCTACAAAGCTGTTTCTTTGATAGTTGTTATGCATTAGTTTACATGCAAAAATTTGAGATCCAAGTATCCCTGCCATTAGTTGGCATAGCAAATGTCACGTAGAAACCCGTTAGAACCGACCAAAACATCTGGTCTTACTCGCTAACATCAGCTTATAGCTAGACATCAACATAATTTAGTTTTTCCAACCATAGGACGGATATTCGGGATCTTACTGCTAGTCTGCACCAAACTGAAGCAGGAGGAGTCTAACGCCAGCCAAAAATGTAAAAATAATATCCAAACAACACATATTTATCCATGAAAATATGGAGAAGCTGCTGTTGATGTTTTTGATGGAAAAGCAACTGGAGGAAGATACCGTAGAAGTCAAATCTCCAAGGTAAATGTTGTACTTCATTATTACATTACTTTAAAAAAAATATGGCGGTACACTGTAAAAAATGACTGTAAAAACTATGGAAAACAATTATTAAATAGCAACAGTAAAACACCGTAGAATCAAAAATAGTTAATCACAGTAGTAAATGCAGTGGATTCCTGCACACCAATAAACAGTAGATAACCTAAATGGTTATAATACGTAGAAAACACTTGGCTTTGCTGTGAAAATAATGAAAAATTAGACAATGGATTTGCAATTACAGTAGTACACGTAACAACAATATTAGAGCAACACTTTAGTTTTTGCTCCCGTTTTTCATGAGTTGAACTCAAAGATCTAAAACTTTAACAATACAGACAAAAGATCTATTCCGCTCAATTATTGTTCACAAACCTGTGTTAGTGAGCATTTCTTCTTTACTAAGATAATCCATCCCAACTCACAGGTGTGGCATATCAAGATGCTGATTAAACAGGCATCCCTTAGACTGCCTACAATAAAAGGCCACTTTGAAATGTGCAGTTATATCACACAGCAGAGTCCCACAGATGTCACACGTTTTTGGGGAGCATGCAGTTGGCATGCTGACTGCAGGAATGTTTACCAGAGTGCCCATGAATTTAATGTTCATTTCTTGACCATAACCCGTCTCCAAAGGCGCTTCAGAGAATTTGGCAGTACATTCAAACGGCCTCACAAACGCAGACCACATGTAACCACACCAACGTAGGACCTCTACATCCAACTGGTGCACCTCCATGATTGTCTGAGACCAGCCACCCGGAAAGCTGCTGCAACAAAGAATAACCAAAGATTGTGTGCACAAAGTGTGACAAACTTTCACAGAGAAGCTCATTTGCATACTCGTCGTCCTCATCAGGGTCCAGAACTGACTGCAGTTCGTCGTCGTAACCGACTTTAGTGGGCAAATACTCACAGTCGATGGCGTCTGGTACGTTGAAGAAGTGTTCTCTCTGCGAATGCATCCCGGTTTTCACTGTTCATGGTGGTGTGTGGGAGAGCGGTTTGCTGATGTCAACGTTGTGAATCGAGTGACCCATGGTTTGGGTGGGGATATGGTATGGGCAGGTGTATGTTACGAACAACGAACGCAAGAGCATTTTATCGATGGCATTTTGAATGAACAGAGATAGCGTGACAAGATCCTGACAGCCATTGTTGTGCCATTCACCTAAAACCATCACCTTGTGTTGCAGCATGAATATGCATGGCCTCATGTTGCAAGAAATTGTACACAATTCCTTGAAGCTGAAAACATCCCAGTTCTTGCATGGCCAGCATACTCACCGGACATGTCACCCATTGAGCATGTTTGGATGCTGTGGTTTGGCGTATATGACAATATCCATATCCAGAAACTTGGCACAGCCATTGAAGAAGAGTGGACCAACATTCCACAGGCCACAATCAATAACCTGATCAACTTTATGCAAAGGAGATGTGTTACACTGTGTGAGGCAAATGGTGGTCACACTGACTGCTTTTCTGAACCCCGACTTAAACAAGTTGAAAAACTTATTCGGGTGTTACCATTTAGTGGTCAATTGTACGGAATATGTACTGAACTGTGCAATCTACTAATAAAAGTATCAATCAATCAAACCCCCCACAATCCCAATTAAGCAAAACGGCACATTTCAGACCGGCCTATTTTTTGTGGGCAGCCTTAGGCATACCTGTGCAATAATCATGCTGTTTAATCAGCATCTTGATATGCCACACTTGTCAGTGTGAGTGGGATGGATTAACTTAACAAAGAAGAAATGCTCACTAACACAAATTTAGAGGGATTTGTGAACAATATTTGAGAAATAGGTATTTTGTGTAAATAGTCACTCATGAAAAATGGGAGCAAAAACAGAAGTGTTGCCTTTATATTTTTTGTTCAATATATTATGTCAAAATTAAAGATTTTGCAGATTGTATATTTAGATTTACAGCATACCTTAATTGTTTTAGGGGTTTGAGTTTAAGCAATAGCCGAGTTCACTTACGGCTAAAAACACGTTTTCTTGTATTTTTGAGGAAAGTCTTTTGTTAAGTCTTTGTGCTTCAATGTAAACTGCATCAAATTGAACCACGCTGTGCGTTTAAGTGAGTCGGAACTGGTTGCAAGCAGCTATTTAACAGATAAGGAGCATTTAAGGCTTATTTTTTATCAGCTCACTTAAAGGAACATGTTAAAGGCCATGTTGTGAGCTGTCCAATGAAAGGTTGTCCAAACACTTTCAAGTTAAAATCCTCATTTACCGCTCACATGTCTCGGAAATACAGGCATTATGTAGATATTATAATTGGTGACAGTGCAGCATGGTAACACAATGGTAAATGCTCGTGCTTCACAGTGAGGAGGTCCTGGGTTCAATTCCCGGGTTAGGGGTCTTTCTGTGTGGAGTTTGCATGTTCTCCCTGTGACTGCGTGGTTTCATTTTGGGTACTCTGACCTCCCACCTCCAAAGACATGCACCTGATTGGCAACACTAAAATTGGCTCTATTTTGTTTTATCGTAAATTCTTGGCAACCACAGCTGCAAGTATTTTACCGTAAATTCTAGAGTTGTTTTTCTAAACAGATGAACAATTTATCCGTTTTTTTCATAGTAATATACTGTAAGCAAAAACAGTTATAAATTGTAAAATTAGCATCAACATCAACATACCGTAATGTTCTATGTACAGTCGTGGTTAAATGTTTACATACACTTGTAAAGAACATAATGTCATGGCTGTCTTAAGTTTCCAATAACTCTTATTTTTTTGAGATAACGGGATTGGAGCACACACTTGTTTTGTCACTAAAAACATTTATGAAGTTTGGTTGTTTTATGAGTTTATTATGGGTCAATGGAAAATGTGTGGACAATGCTGAAGAAACAAGTCCATGTCATAAAACTAACAATTTTAGCTGAACTGCACCAATATTGTCAAGAGGAGTGGTCAAAAATTCTACCTGAAGTCTACCAGAAGCTTGTGAATGGCTACCAAAAGCGCTTATTGCAGTGAAACTTGCCAAGGGACATGTAAGCAAATATTAACATTGCTGTATGTATACTTTTGACCCAGCAGATTTGGTCGCATTTTCAGTAGACTCATAACAAATTCATAAGAGAACCAAACTTCATGAATGTTTTTTGTGACCAACAATTATGTGCTCCAATCACTCTATCACAAAACAATATGAATTGTAGAAATTATTGGAAAATCAAGACAGCCATGACATAATGTTCTTTACAAGTGTATGTAAACTTTTGATCACGACTGTACACCGTGACTGTATTTTTCACTCTGAAATCCTGGCAACCACAGCTGCCGGTATTTTAACATAACTTGTGCAGATATATATATATATATATATATATATATTTACAGTGTAGTTTCTGGTCGTACATTCTATTGTATTGTTTGATACAGCATTTTGCATCTGGAACATGTTAAAATCATGTCGTACAAGATTTGAAATGCAAGTGTTTAGCGTTAAGAGCTCTGCCACAGAACCAATTAAGCACATACAATAAGTTGATGTATTACTACATACGGCAACTTATACACACCCGATATATTGTAAAATGCAGATAATGTTCGTAAAATTGTCAAGAAAGGTAAAGCAAAAGAACAAAAGGATTCATCACACATACACACACACACACACACACACACACACACACACACACACACACACACACACACACACACACACACACACACACACACACCATACTTGCCAACCTTGAGACCTCTGAGTTTGGGAGATCGGGGAGGGGTGGGGTTGAGGGTGACGGGGTTTGGTGGTAGCTGGGGTGTAAATTGTAGCGTCCCGGAAGAGTTAGTGCTGCAAGGGGTTCTGGGTATTTGTTCTGTTGTGATAATGTGTTACGGTGCGGATGTTCTCCCAAAATGTGTTTGTCATTCTTGTTTGGTATGGGTTCACAATGTGGCGCATATTTGTAACAATGTTAACCTTGTTTATATGGCCACCCTCAGTGTGACCTGTATGGCTGTTGACCAAGTATGCCTTGCATCCACTTGTGTGTGTGTTAAAGCCGCATATATAATGTTTTTCAAATGGAGGAAAAGCGGACGTGACTCCAGGTTGTTGAGGACGCCAAAGGCAGTGCCTTCAAGGCACGCCCCCAATATTGTTGTCAGGGTGGAAATCGGGAGAAATTCGGAAAAATAGTTGCCCCGTCCGGGTTTCGGGAGGGGCATTGAAATTTGGGAGTCTCCCGGGAAAATCGGGAGGGTTGGCAAGTATGGGAGCCTATCTCAGCTGCATTCGGGTGGAAGGCCGTGTACACCCTGTACACCTCATAATATGCAAATATAAAAGAGATAAGCTTTTAGTTAATTAATTAATTTATTTTTTGTTTGTAATTGGTTTGTAATCTTCATTATTTGCTTCAAGTTATTAAAGTAAGTCTCTATATACATATACATATATATATTTTTCAATTTCTTACACACACTTATTATATATGTTGGCCAGAGGGGAGCATTTCACATTTTTACACACACTTGTTATTTCATATGTTGACCATAGGGGAGCACTTTTTCAATTTCTTACACACACTTGTTATTGCATATGTTGCTTTAAGTCATTAAAGTATGTCTCTATATACTGTACATATATATATATATATATATATATATATATATATATATATATATATATATATATATATATATATATATATATATATATATACATTTCTTACACACATTTGTTATCATATTCATTGGCCAGAGGGGGAACACGTCAAATTTTTACACACACTTGTTATTTCATATGTTGACCAAAGAGAGAGCACTTTTAAAACCGACACATAGTCAATTTGAAAAATCCGTCCTTTTTGAGACCACCCTAATTTTGATAGATTTCACCACCAGGGGTGCAAATGAGACATTATTTATTAGACGCAATGTTTTTCCATATTGGGACCATGATTTATGTCATAACTTGTTCATATGGAAGGTACTTTTCATTGTTGAAGTCTCAAGAAGGGTAAAAATACAACACACTCACACACGTGCACACACACACACACACACACACACACACACACACACACACACACACACACACACACACAAATGCACATTTATGTACGTGTGATACATGCGCTGTCTTTTTATAAGACAAGCTTGTTTATAATGAGCAGTGAGTTATACAAAGGCACAATAAACGGTGACCTCTGCATGTGGGCAGCAGTGTTCTGTGGGATGTTCAAGAGTGTGTTTTTCCACAAAAGAAACCAGTATTATTACTTTATATTCACCGGCTGTAATACAGTAATGATTTTATCCACATATGTTAAAGCTCAAACAGGAAGTCATTCGTCATTAAAAATGACCATAAGGCTTGTAAGAGCATGTCTCTTATTACCATGACAACCCCCTTCAGCAGACCGACGTTTGATTTGGAAACATGTAAGCAGAAATAATCTGTTCCAGCTTTAAACTGTTGCAATCATACAACCTTTCTATTAACTGTAAAGGCAATTTTTAGGTAAGATTTTAAGATTTTTAACTGTCATTCCAGTGTAAAAAAAAAAGTTAACCCATGTTCATAGTAAAACGTAAAACTAGGGCTGTCAGAAATAACTTGTGATTGAAATATGTTAAACTATGTCTTGCAATATGCATTTTCTTGCATCATGATCATTCCAGATGCACTGTCACAACACCACAGCACCTCTCAGAGTGCACCTTTAGCTTGCTAAAAATAGGCTGTGTGGATTGCGCTTCAATATGGCCTTGAAAAGATGGTTAATATATTTGTGTGCTGCATGTCAGCAACATGATGAAAAGCCAAGGGTTGGAGCATATGATGGAGGGAAATCAGTGGGCCCCATTCAGCAAATTTCTTAAGAACAAATTTTGTTTTTAGGCCCACTTACAAAGTTTCTAATGATATTTTTGTATTCACCAATGTTTTCCTTACCTGGGATTCGTTCGTAGATAAGAAGACAAAAACACAATCTACGATTGCTCCCGAGCACACTTAGTGCGGCCTATTTGTTCTTAAGTGTGACAGGTTCCCTTACTTCTACTGTCTAATGTTACATTAATATCATATGTATGTACAAACCCCTTTTCCATATGAGTTGGGAAATTGTGTTAGATGTAAATATAAACAGAATACAATGATTTGCAAATCATTTTCAACCCATATTCAGTTGAATATGCTACAAAGACAACATGTTTTATGTTGATTTATTTTGGAAAACCTTATTACATTGTTCAATGCATCCAGCGGGGCATTACAACAAAATTAGGCATAACAATGTGTTAATTCCACGACTGTATATATCGGTATCGGTTGATATCGGAATCGGTAATTAAGGGTTGGACAATATCAGAATAACAGATATCGGCAAAAAAGCCATTATATGGATCATCTCTAACTGTAAGTTATTGCTCAGTGGCCTTGTGTTTAAAGGGGACGGGTGAAGCGTGGATGAGAAAGTGGCCATGCCAGCAACCTGACGGTTCCTGGTTCGATCCCCAGCTTCTACCAACCGTTGTGTCCTTGAGCAAGACACTTAGTTAGCGCCTTGGATGGCAGCTCCCGCCATCAGTGTGTGTAAATGGGTGAATGTGGACATAGTGTCAAAGCACTTCGAGTACCTTGAAGGTAGAAAAGCGCTATACAAGTACAACCCAACCATCCATAGAGTGTCCGCCCTGAGATCGGTAGGTCATGAGTTCGAACCCCGGCCGAGTCATACCAAAGACTATAAAAATGGGACCCATTACCTCCATGCTTGACACTCAGCATCAAGGGTTGGAATTGGGGTTTAAATCACCAAAAATTATTGCCGGGCGCGGCCACAGCTGCTGCTCACTGCTCCCCTGTAAGGATGGGTCAAATGCAGAGGATAATTTCAGAGCACCTAGTTTGTGACAATCATTGGGACTTTGAATTTTAACTTTAACTTTGCCAGAAAGTATAATTTTGCTATGAAAAGCCAAAGAACAAGCCAAACCTGATCTTGTTGCGGTCTCACAAGCTTCGGGGGCATCGAGGGTGACATCACGCATAATGATAGTTCGGTTGGTAGAGCGGCCGTGCCAGCAACTTGAGGGTTGCAGGTTCGATCCCCGCTTCCGCCATCCTGGTCAATGCCATTGTGTCCTTGGGCAAGACACTTTACCCGCCTGCTCCCAGTGCCACCCACACTGGTTTAAATGTAACTTAGATAATGGGTTTCACTATGTAAAGCGCTTTGAGTCACTTGAGGAAAAAGCGCTATACAAACATAATTTCACTTCACTTCACTACTTGGTTTTTATAGTGGTATTCTTCACATTATAAGTACGGTTGAATTGTGAAGATAGTGTAAACATTTTTGATTGACTCCATGTCCATTATACAGGGAACAAAGCCATAAATACCTCCAAAGATTGAGAATGATGGAACTTTTGAGTATTATTAATCGTTTGCTGAGCAGACACACGGCGGGTAATTTATTTTACAGCAGCGGAACGAGAAGAAGAAGTTATAAATCTCGCACGACTGACGGAATTTCTCACGTCCGCCTCTTCATCTACTCTTTTGCGCTGTAAAGATTTACCACCGAATTCAAGCACGCGTTCAAGTGGGCCCTGATGTAAAAAAGAAAAAAAAGAAAAAGACACTGATGGTATACGTTATTAGCATATTTGCAAAATAAGCACTTTCTATAATCAGAAGTGTGTTGTGTCTCCACAAGGTGGTGACATTCTCAATAGCTGCAGTGGTGTGTGAGGCCTGTAGCAGTTATACACAAGTTATGATGAATGCAGCATCATTCAATACATTAGAGACTTTCATACGCATAAACTGAAAATAGATGCAGGTCAGGTATTAGAATGTGAATTGATAAGGACTGTAAATGACTTGACTCCTTTCTGGTTGGTGGAGAAGAGTGTTAAGAATATGTCATTCATTCAGGGCTTCTCCCACTTATCACTTTACATAACGCATTTAAAAAAAGGGACTGAGCTCATTTCATGTACTCATACACAGCATAATATGTTCTCATTATACAGTAATGGCATTGAAGTGTGTTTAATTGCCGTAGGGAATTGATGTTTAACTATCACATGCTAATTTGCTTCCCTTGCTATAATCCATGTGTAATATTACAGAATCTCTGCATCAGGGCTGGAGGAAATTATGGATTCATTAATGCTTCACGATCAGTGTTCAGAAAATTACTTTTAAATAATTAGAGTTAAAGTAATTGAATTGCTAATGTAATTACTCATTAAAAAAATATAATTAATTAGGCTGACCACACGTCCTATTTTCCCCGGACATTTTTTTGCGGCGGTCTCCGGGTCAAATGTCCGGCATTTTGAGTTAGGGTTGCGTGTATTTTCAATGTAGGTCCAGGGTTAAGTTACCACATATATATATATATGTATATCAGGGATCAGCAACCTTTACCACTCAGAGAGCCATTTTGACCCGTTTCACAAAATAAAGACAATGGGAGCCGCATCCATTCTCGCGAATATCTGCTAGTGGTCACCCAGATAACAAGAATAAGGCCGTGTTATGAAGCCATTGTCTTTGACGCCTTCTACAACAATTACAAACAGCTTACCAGTCCAGTAACATGTTGTATGTGGCTTCCGCAGATACAATTACGGGATTGCAAGGCATACTGGGTGATACAGGTTACACTTAAGGTTGTGATATAAACAACTTTAACACGCTTACTAATATGCGCCACACTGTGAACCCACACCAAAGTAATTGCTAATTATTAAAGATTTTGAGTGGGCTACGATGATATTTTAGTATCGCAAGCTTGTCACTTCTTTGAATTGTTGTTCAATCAATCAATCAATGTTTACTTATATAGCCCTAAATCACTAGTGTCTCAAAGGGCTGCACAAACCACTACGACATCCTCGGTAGGCCCACATAAGGGCAAGGAAAACTCACACCCAGTGGGACGTCGGTGACAATGATGACTATGAGAACCTTGGAGAGGAGGAAAGCAATGGATGTCGAGCGGGTCTAACATGATACTGTGAAAGTTCAATCCATAATGGATCCAACACAGTCGCAAGAGTCCAGTTCAAAGCGGATCCAACACAGCAGCGAGAGTCCCGTTCACAGCGAAGCCAGCAGGAAAACATCCCAAGTGGAGGCGGATCAGCAGCGCAGAGAAGTCCCCAGCCGATACACAGGCGAGCAGTACATGGCCACCGGATCGGACCGGACCCCCTCCACAAGGGAGAGTGGGACATAGGAGAAAAAGAAAAGAAACGGCAGATCAACTGGTCTAAAAAGGGAGTTTATTTAAAGGCTAGAGTATACAAATGAGTTTTAAGGTGAGACTTAAATGCTTCTACTGAGGTGGCATCGCGAACTTTTACCGGGAGGGCATTCCAGAGTACTGGAGCCCGAAATGAAAACGCTCTATAGCCCACAGATTTTTTTTGGGCTTTGGGAATCACTAATAAGCCGCTGTCCTTTGAACGCAGATTTCTTGCCGGGACATATGGTACAATACAATCGGCAAGATAGGATGGAGCTAGACCGTGTAGTATTTTATACGTAAGTAGTGAAACCTTAAAGTCACATCTTAAGTGCACAGGAAGCCAGTGCAGGTGAGCCAGTACAGGCGTAATGTGATCAAACTTTCTTGTTCTTGTCAAAAGTCTAGCAGCCGCATTTTGTACCAACTGTAATCTTTTAATGCTAGACATGGGGAGACCCGAAAATAATACGTTACAGTAATCGAGACGAGACGTAACAAACGCATGGATAATGATCTCGGCGTCTTTAGTGGACAGAATGGAGCGAATTTTAGCGATATTACGGCGCTGAAAGAAGGCCGTTTTAGTAACGATTTTAATGTGTGACTCAAAGGAGAGAGTTGGGTCAAAGATAACACCCAGATTCTTTATCGTGTCGCCTTGTTTAATTGTTTGGTTGTCAAATGTTAGAGTTGTATCATTAAATAGAGGTCGGTGTCTAGCAGGACCGATAATCAGCATTTCCGTTTTTTTGGCGTTGAGTTGCAAAAAGTTAGCGGACATCCATTGTTTAATTTCATTAAGGCACGCCTCCAGCTGACTACAATCCGGCGTGTTGGTCAGCTTTAGGGGCATGTAGAGTTGGGTGTCATCAGCATAACAGTGAAAGCTAACACCGTATTTGCGTATGATGTCACCTAACGGCAGCATGTAGATGCTGAAGAGTGCAGGGCCAAGGACCGAACCCTGGGGAACTCCACACGTTACCTTAACGTAGTCCGAGGTCACATTGTTATGGGAGACGCACTGCATCCTATCAGTAAGATAAGAGTTAAACCATGACAGGGCTGAGTCTGACATACCAATTCGTATTTTGATACGCTCTAATAAAATATTATGATCGACGGTATCGAAAGCAGCGCTAAGATCGAGGAGCAGCAACATAGATGACGCATCAGAGTCCATCGTTAGCAATAGATCATTAGTCAATTTTGCGAGGGCTGTCTCAGTCGAGTGATTTGCCCTGAAACCGGATTGAAAGGTTTCACATAGATTGTTAGACGCTAAGTGTTCATTTAACTGCTCCACAACAATTTTTTCGATGATTTTTGAAATAAAGGGAAGGTGAGACACCGGTCGGTAGTTTACTATGAGGTCAGGATCGAGGTTAGGTCTTTTAAGAAGAGGATGAATAACCGCTTTTTTGAATGCTAGGGGAACAGTGCCCGAGGAAAGTGATAAGTTTATAATATTTAGCACTGATGGACCTAATAATACAAAGAGCTCCTTGATCAGTTTCCCAGGAAGTGGGTCAAGTAAACATGTTGTTTGTTTTATTCCATTTACACGTTGTAACAATTCCTCTAATGTTATTTCCTCAAAACAAGAGAAACTATTTTGGAGGGCAGTATCCGCCGTATATACAATCGTATCAGTGTTAATAGAACCCCGTTGTAGCTGGGACGCATTGTCTTTGATCTCCTTTCTAATGACTTCAATTTTATTACTAAAGAATTGCATAAAGTCATCAGCTGAGTGGGTGGAGTTACTGGAAGGAGTCCCTTGTTGGGTTAGCGATGCTACCGTACTAAACAAAAATTTAGGATCGTTTTTATTACGGTGGATGAGATTTGAGTAATATTTAGCTTTAGCTAAGGTAAGCATGCGTTTATAAGTTATTAAACCATCACTCCATGCTTGGTGGTGCACCTCAAGTTTATTCGTGCGCCATTTGCGTTCAAGCTTTCTAAATAATAATTTCTGAGCTCTAGTTTCTTCAGTAAACCATGGCGTACGCCTTTTTGGAGCCTTTTTTAACTTCAGCGGTGCTATACTATCAATGGTTTCGCGCAGGGCGTTGTTAAAGTTGTTAGTGAGGTTATCAATAGATCCCACATACTTTGGGAACGGTGCCATTACCGAGGGCAGTAGGTCAGCAAGAGTTGTCGTTGTGGCCGTATTAATGTGGCGGCTGCTATAGCAGTTATTATTATTATTAGTTTGCCGAACATGCGTCTGAACCTCGAATTTTATAAGGTAATGATCGGACAATACTTTAGTATACGGGAGTATCGTAACTTTGGAAACGGTGATACCCCTGACAAGCAGTAGGTCTATTGTATTACCGTTGCGATCCGTGGGTTCATTTATTATTTGTGTGAGACCACAGCTATGATAAATGGGTTGTACTTGTATAGCGCTTTTCTACCTTCAAGGTACTCAAAGCGCTTTGACACTACTTCCACATTTACCCATTCACACACACATTCACACACTGATGGAGGGAGCTGCCATGCAAGGCGCCAACTAGCACCCATCAGGAGCAAGGGTGAAGTGTCTTGCTCAGGACACAACGGACGTGACGAGGTTGGTACTAGGTGGGAATTGAACCAGGGATGCTCGGGTTGCGCACGGCCACTCACCCCACTGCGCCACGCCGTCCCCGGCTACCAATTATAGTCTGGAGCGCTACACACTGTGGGTCCGATGGGGTATTCATATGGATATTAAAGTCCCCCATTACGATTATATTATCGGCGTTCATTATTCGATCTTGGTAGCAGTAGGACGAGGAAGGGGAGGAGTGTGTATGTGCGTGTGTTGTACTTAAATGTGTTTTGTTTGCTGTGTGATGTTGCCTCTTACTATTTGAAATCATGTTTGTTTTAGTACGGTGGTAATTGTTGCATTCATTCGTAACACGTTACTTTCTGCATTGAACTTGCTGTGATTCTGAGTCTGTCATGTTGACAAATAAACACCTAAAAAGTAGCATGCCACATTACACTAAACGTAGTAGTAACGGCTTTGCAACGTACGTAAAATTAATTAATGGCATTACTCTACTAATAAAAGTAACGTTGTTTGTATCATCGTTAACATATGAAGCCCTTGTACGAGAAAGATTCACGGATTGTACACTTCAACAGAGGTGTAACTGGAAGCGCGTTACAGCAGAGCGTAACCAGCTACTGTAAGAAGAGGAAATGAATAAGTCAGGAGACAGAATAATATCCATGCTGTGCGACAACACAGTCAGCCATAGAAATGAATGGGTCGATACAACACACCTCTTTAAGCTGTGTGCTTGCGTTAAGTGTCTGGGCAATCTGTGGTTAGAGAAGGGGACGGAAACTAAAACAATAAAGATGCCTGCTCGCCATGTAGGCTGCCACTGAGAAAGCTTCTACAATCTACTTAGATTTGAAAAAAAAGTGCTAAATATTGTGCACAAAATAAAAAATAGCGCTTACTATTAGTGGGTGTGTTATAAGTGGTTTTCTACTAAGACAATTGAAAAGAGATGCAAAAGTGGTGCAAACCAACCTATTAAAATTGGGATTTGTATGTTCTATACTAGACCTGGGCAAATTAAGTTTTTCAATCTGGCCCGCCGGACATTCCCAAATATTATTTTTGCAAACCCCGTTTCCATATGAGTTGGGAAATTGTGTTAGACGTAAATATAAATGGAATACAATGATTTGCAAATAATTTTCAACCCATATTCAGTTGAATATGCTACAAAGACAACATATTTGATGTTCAAACTGATTAACATTTTTTTTTTGCAAATAATCATTAACTTTAGAATTTGATGTCAGCAACACGTGACGAAGAAGTTGGGAAAGGTGGCAAAAAATACTGATAAAGTTAAAGAATGATCAGCAAACACTCATATGGAACATCCCACAGGTGTGCAGGCTAATTGGGAACAGGTGGGTGCTATGATTAGGTATGAGAGCAGCTTCCATGAAATGCTAAGTAATTCACAAACACAGATGGGGTGAGGGTCTCCACTTTGTAAGCAATCTGTCGAACAGTTTTAGAACAACATTTCTCAACGAGCTATTGCAAGTAATTTAGGGATTATACCATCTACGGTCCGTAAATTCCTCAAAAACTTCAGAGAATCTGGAGAAATCACTGCACATAAGCAAAGATATTACGGAATTTTGATCCCTCAGGCTATACTGCATCATAAACCGACATCAGTGTGTAAAGGATTTCATCACATGGGCTCAGGAACACTTCATAAAACCACTGTCAGTAACTACAGTTGTTCGCTACATCTGTAAGTGCAAGTTAAAACTCTACTATGCCAAGGGAGTAGGTTTGATTTTGAGATTGGTGGGGACACAAAAGTGCTTCAAGGCAGCACTCTGAAAGTTTCCTTTTTTTTTTTTACATTAGCAATCATAATTTCACGTCATGCAGATGTTATAGGGCAGGGGTCGGGAACCTTTTTGGCTGAGAGAGCCATACAAGCCAAATATTTTACTCTTTAGTGTAGGGCTGTAGTGCTACTGTGCATCATACTGTCAATTAACATAGCCTACTGTCCATCAACAACATCAGAAATACATTCATGCAATACAACATTGTAAATAAACATAAATGAACTGTAATAATATTTTCCCCAACTTGTGTTTAAATCACTCACATTTTTTCCCTTCATCTACTTCTTTCTATTGCTGCTTTTGTACTGTAAATATGTTTGTCACTAATACTCAAATACAAGCAGATTAGTGTCCACTGGTTGTTCCTATTTGAAAGAGCCAAACACATGCCTCTGCCGGTCTGTCACAGAAATGAACTGCTGGCCAAAAATATGTTGATGCATGACAGATACATTAAGGACAATGACCATAGAGCTTGACGGTACAGTTACTGCCTGAGCAAAAAGGTTTTTGCTAAATATGAATATTACTTCATATTAATGAATTATATTTTAGCATTGTAAAATCACATGATCATCTAGTGAGGGTTTATTGTATTTCCACCACATTGGTATTTTCAAACCGTTGCTCACTTCTACACAAATACATGAAACTAAAAAATAATTTCAAAAATAAAACGGAAAGGTGAAATCGGCGATCTAATTGGCTGTTAACCGTGGTTTAAATATTCTAAAGCCTTATCACAGCGTAGGCAATCACTCCGCCTTAGGCACGCATGACTGGTATGAATGGAACTTGTTGTCATGTATCCATGACAACGGACTGTTGCAGTACGTAGTAAAAGACAGCTGATGTTTTTACGATGTTAAAAAACGGTCTAAAGTAGTTGAATTCACATGTTTAAGGTTAACTTTCACCTCCGGGGAGGGTTAACAATGGTAAAGGGGACTGAACATTGATTTTCACCTGAAAAAAAGCGGAGGAAAAGACGAGATGCAGTGCTAATTTGGAGCTAACGTCTGGATAGGTGGGACTATTTTTTCCACAGTGAGGCTATTTTAATGTATAATATGTATTTCTGGTTCAATAAAACTACATTAAATTGATTGAGTATTCCTATTTCATATTGCCTTTATTGGTAACAGTTTTATAAAAGCAATATATCACTCCAGTCCATGGTATATGCTCATTATAGCACTCTAAGGGGCGTGACTGGAGTGATATATTGTTGAATTATTCAATATTGTTGAGCCTCTATACACCCTTGAAGTAACTTACAGTTTGACTCCTAAAGAAGTCTCTTATATCCAGTTTTCTTTTCATTGACATCTTTCAAAACCTACAGCACACACGCACGCAACCAGATACAAACACAATGTAAATCACAGCACTGATGTTAAAATCCATCTAGCTACCGTGTGCCAGGAACAACAAATGCCGAACATGTTGACAACTTACACTTAATTACAACTTACACTTACTTACAACTACAACTTACACTTACTTACAAGTTAGAACTTACAATTTACACAGAGTTGCACTGCCTCTCGTCCGCTCGGTAGCAACTAGCATGTAGGTTAGCTTTTACAAGCAGAAGGAGTGACAGCTGGGACAGCCAATTTCACGTAAGTTAGCACGAAAGCGGCAACCAATCAGTTAGCGATATTTAGGTTAGAGGCGGGACTTCTAGCAGAGACCGACCTTTAACCCTTTCTGTGCCATAATCATTGACTAAACATTACGGGCAGCGCTTGTATTGATAGTGACTACACAGTTCGGCTGGATATTGGTAGGGACGTGTCCCTAGCGTCCCTACCCAATTCTACGCCCTTGTAACTATGCAAAGCCAAACTCATTTTTATCCTGAAACGCCGCCGGCTTGGCTGGGCCCGAGCTCACCTTAGATGGACTGATGCAAAGTGGAAAGGTGTTCTGTGGTCTGATGAGTCTACATTTTAATTTAAATTTGAAAATAGACGACGTGGTGTCCTCCAGAAGAAAGAGGCAAAATAACCATCCGGATTGTTATAGGCGCAAAGTTCAAAAGCCAGCATCTGTGTTGGTATGGGGGTGTATTACTGCCCAAGGCATGGGTAACTTACACATTTGTGAAGGCACCATTAATGCTGAAAGGTCCATACAGGTTTTGGAGCAACATATGTTGTCATCCAAGCAACGTTATCATGGACGCCCCTGCTTATTTCAGCAAGACAAGTGTTACAGCAGCGTGGCTTCGTAAAAAAAAGAGTGCGGGTTCTTTCCTGGCCCGCCTGCAGTCCAGATCTGTCTCCCAACGATAATGTGTGGCGCATTATGAAGAGTAAAATACGACAGCGGAGACCCCGGACTGTTGAACGACTGAAGCTCTACATAAAAAAAAAATGGGAAAGAATTCCACTTTCAAAGCTTCAACAATTAGTTTCCTCAGTTCCCAAACGTTTGAGTGTTGTTAAAAGAAAAGATGAGGTAACACAGTGGTGAACATGCCCTTTCCCAACTACTTTGGCACGTGTTGCAACCATAAAATTCAAAGTTAATTATTATTTGCAAAAAAAAAATTAAGTTTATGTGTTTGAACATCAAATATCTTGTCTTTGTAGTGCATTCAATTGAATATGGGTTGAAAAGGTTTTGCAAATCCTTGTATTCCGTTTATGTTTACATCTAACACAATTTCCCAACTCATGTGGAAACGGGGTTTGTACATCTTTAAGATGGAAAGTGTAGCTGCCATTGTGATGTGCAGTGATGTTTCTAATGACCGTAAGTCATTAACTATACAAAATATTTCAATGGTTGGAATATGCGCTTATGGATGATATACCAGTTACTATGGTAATCTAATTAGTTACTATGGTCATCTAATTAGTTACTATGGTCATCTATGTCACAGCAGATCAGACGAGGCACCAAAGCAGTGTGGGCGGGAAGCGTTTCCACAGACGCGGAATTAGATTTTCACAATAAAGTTTTAAAGCTTAGTGATATATCAGATATATCAGATATATCAGATTGTAGGTGGGTTTATTTTGTACTCAAAAACTGCACTGCAATTTTTTTTGCACTGCAAAAACGGAAATCTAAGTAAGATGAAATATCTCAAATAAGGGTGATATTTGCTTATTTTCTGTCTGATAAGATCATTCTTCTCACTAAGCAAATCTTATGTTAGTGTTTTAATTGTTTTAAGGATTTTGGTCCTAAATGATCTCAGTAAGATAATACAGCTTGTTGCTGAGATTTAATTACCTATATTGAGTAAAACATGCTTGTAACTAGAATATCAACAGCTGTGTCATTAATGGGCCGTCGTAAGGGGGTTGGAGGGGCGAACGGTGGGCGTTGTGACGTACAAAGACAAAACGGGCAGATTTAAGCTCCGATGGCACAAACGACTTAGGGAAACAGTGGTGGACTGGGCCGGGAGCCAATGAACCCCTCGACAAAAAGGGAAACGATCATGGGGCACAACCCTCAGGTAAAAATTCCCCCGGAACGCGGAGTGGTTGACCGAACACCAATTCAGCGGGGGCCGCTGCGAGATCCTCTTTAGGGGCTGAGCGCAACCCGAGCATAACCCAAGGCAAACGGTCAACCCAATTGCTATCCACGAGCGCGGCACGCAGAGCCGCCTTAAGCGACCGGTGAAAACGTTCACATAAGCCGTTAGCTTGGGGATTGCAGGCTGTAGTAAGGTGCACCTGCACACTCAAGGACTGCGCCAACGCGGACCAAAGCTCCGACAAAAACTGGGATCCCCTGTCTGAGGTGATATCGGATGGCGTGCCAAAACGTGCAACCCAGGCTGACAGAAACGCACGGGCGACGTCTACAGAGGCAGTAGAGGAAAGAGGAAGCGCTTTTGGCCATCTGGTGGTACGATCTACCATCGTTAGCAGGTGTGTATAACTCTATGACGGAGGGAGGAGGCCAACTAAGTCTACATGCACGTGGTCAAACCGCCTAACCGGAATCGGAAATGGTTCGAGGGCCGCCTTAGTGTGCCGGTGGACCTTGGTGTGCTGACATGCCACGCATACGGCTGCCCACTGCCTAACATCCTTCCTAAGGTCAGCCCAAACAAACTTGGCACCAATCAACTTGACGGAAGCCCGAACGCCAGGGTGCGACAGGGAGTATATTGCGTCAAAAACCTGGCGGCGCAAGTCTACCGGGACAATTATTTCTTTAAAAAACTACTTTTTTAAAGAAATAATTTCTTACTTTAAACATGAAAAAAAAAATCATGATGCCGAGCGCATATCATTATGTCAAGATAATGGTACTAGCATTTACTTAATTAAAGAATATTTTTCAACATATTGAGCAAGAGGTCTATTTTTTTTCTACCAAAAAAGTGCTCTTTTTATTAGTGTGAATGTACTTATTTTAACGTATCTTTGATTTCATTGAGGTTAGCTAATTTTACTTGTTTTGGGAAGTCTTGACAAGCCACATTTTCTTGTTCTATTGGCAGATCATTGTGCTTAGTCCAAATAAAATACCCCTAATTTTAGTATATATTTTTTTCTTGTTTTTGAACACTGACTTTTTGCAGTGTGCCGTTGTGTCCTTGGGCAAGTACTTTACCCACCTGCTCCCAGTGCCACACACACTGGTTTAAATGTAACTTAGATATTGGGTTTATGTATATATGTATAGCGCTTTTAATCACTAAAGAAAAGCGCTATATAAATATAATTCACTTCACAAATAAGAATCACAATTCATTTGAAAATCCTATTTTTTTACACCCTTAAAATATATAATCAATAATCGATTTATAACCAAATTGTAGCCCCTCAATCATTCTCCTAATGGAATCGTGAGATGCCCAAAGATTCCCATCCATATTCTGATGGACTTTTTTTTTTTTAATGAAATGTGCACCTTTTGTCAGGAAAAAAAGTTATACCTTGCAAACATGCTGCTGTTAAAACCTTGCATCAAACGAACAAAAAAAGTGCAGGTCCCCAGGGATGTTGCCGCGCCTAAGTGCAAATCTCATCCATAAGTAATGGGACAGCGAGGCACATGGTCACACACATACTGTACATACACATCACTTAGCCTGTGATTGACAGCCCTTACAGCACATCTTGCTGCTCTCAGCCTCTTTTATGTAACATGTTCGAAAGTTTGTCAACCGGCAACCAACTTTTCCATGGAGACATACATATCTCTGCTATAAATATGCAAATAGGTGTAAAAGTGGAAATATGCTGCTTTTATGATGAGTGAAATGGTGGTATAAAATGCATGGATGAACATGCAGGTGGCCAATGATGCTTTTTTTATATGCAGAGGTGAATTTGGCCTCAGTATGCAGGATGAAGTCCATCCAGTCACAACTAATCAGCAGTTTCGCTCAGCCACTCGACAGGTGCAGTAAAGGCCGCTGACTTTAGGCATCACTGCAGAGCACACACATCACAGTGAATAAGCCAGTATTCAAATAATACTATGTTTACACAGCCATTACCTAAACAAACAGCAACACTCATTTAGTCAAAGCCCAGAACAAAATGTGGTCACACACACATTATTACGCAGGTAGTGGCCGTGCTTAGTCATCCTACATGGCTGTTGGCTTTGTGAGGCTGCTTCGCTTTTGCAGCATGACGGAGTCAAGGACAATAACCAGGCAAATATTGTGGGTTTTTTTTTTATATTGAACACACGGAAGCCGAAGCACCCACTGCATTGGACGACTGAAGCCTCAAAGGGAGTATTACTGTATATTAGTTTCATGCACTAAATTGAGAACTTTTGACAAAATAAACATTCATTCATTCATTCATTTTCTACCGCTTAGTCCCTTTTGGGGTCGCGGGGGGCACTGGCGCCTATCTCAGCTACAATTGGGCGGAAGGCGGTGTACACCATGGACAAGTCGCCACCTCATCGCAGGGCCAACACAGATAGACAGACAACATTCACACTCACATTCACACACTAGGGCCAATTTAGTGTTGCCAATCAACCTATCCCCAGGTGCATGTCTTTGGAGGTGGGAGGAAGCCAGAGTACCCGGAGGGAACCCACGCACTCAGGGGGAGAACATGCAAACTCCACACAGAAAGATCCCGACCCTGGATTTGAACCCAGGACTGCAGGAACTTCGTATTGTGAGGCAGACGCACTAACCCCTCTCCCACCGTAAAGTCAAAATAAACATGTTTAAAAAATTGTCAGAATGTCAACAAGGATTTTTCATGTAATATGGACGTCTTTTTTATGATAATACCACAGCTTTGTTTTTGTAAGAACTAACCATATGTCACGCTGGGAACGCATTGTGATGCGTGTAGTGTCACCCCAGGATGCACGAGGACCAGACAGGCAGGGATTTCAGGTAGGAGCTTGGTTTAATACACAAAAGTCAATCAATCAATCAATCAATGTTTACTTATATAGCCCTAAATCACTAGTGTCTCAAAGGGCTGCACAAACCACAACACAAACCACTACGACATCCTCGGTAGGCCCACATAAGGGCAAGGAAAACTCACACCCAGTGGGATGTCGGTGACAATGATGAGAACCTTGGCGAGGAACACATATGTGGGCAACCCCCCCCACACCTCTAGGGGACCAAAAGCAATGGATGTCGAGC
Source organism: Nerophis ophidion (assembly GCF_033978795.1). NCBI lineage: Eukaryota > Metazoa > Chordata > Actinopteri > Syngnathiformes > Syngnathidae > Nerophis > Nerophis ophidion. The sequence continues at coordinate 24,116,175 of NC_084625.1, read as the reverse complement.
GGGTCTAACATGATACTGTGAAAGTTCAATCCATAGTGGATCCAACACATCCGCGAGAGTCCAGTCCAAAGCGGATCCAACACAGCAGCGAGAGTCCCGTCCACAGCGGAGCCAGCAGGAAACCATCCCAAGCAGAGGCGGATCCACAGCGCAGAGATGTCCCCAGCCGATACACAGGCAAGCGGTCCAACCTGGGTCCCGACTCTGGACAGCCAGTACTTCATCTATGGCCATCGGACCAGACCCTCTCCACAAGGGAGAGTAGGACATAGGAGAAAAAGAAAAGAAACGGCAGATCAACTGGTCTAAAAACGGAGTCTATTAAAAGGCTAGAGTATACAAATTAGTTTTAAGGTGAGACTTAAATGCTTCTAGTAAAAGTAAAAGAACACTGGTGCAAAGTGGGGAAAAGAAAAGGCGTGCCTGCGCACGGAAAGCTAACGCTTACTAGCATCAAGTCCAGAAGTCCAACAGTAACGTGCAGAGCGCACACGAAGCTAAGGCGAGACTTAGCACTAGAGAAAACATCAAAGATATACCAACGTGAAAGTCGCGTGGAGCAAACAACGAACCAAGAACAAACTGAGGTCGAAGGCACGCTTAAATACTAAAGTAACAATCAAGTGTGTGACAAAAGCAGAGCAGGTGGAACAAATAAGAAACCATGGTAACCGAACAAACAAGGAAGTGCACAAACTAGGGATCGGAAGAGTCCAAAAATAATCAGAAAACACACAACAAGGACTCAAGAACAAAAACTATGTATGATCAGGGAGGCGGATCGTGACACCATATTTTGTATTAATATTACAACTTGATTTATGTAACAATTCATAAACATTTTTGTAACATTACAACTTGTTTGACATAAATTAGATATATATTTTTCTTTTTTTCATGATATTGTATATAAAAGGTTTTATTCTTCTTATATTTAACCTGTTGTCTTGTAATATTAAAACTGTAAAAAATTTTGGGGGGAAGATATTTCAGTTAGTATAATTATTTATTTCATTACTTGTATTTTTTGTTTCTTTACTCCTTCTACAGTTCTATTATCTAAAAAAAGGATGACTTTTTGTGAAATATTTTCATTGTGTTTGTGTAAAATTGTCCCAAAATTAACACATTTCAGAGTTATGGCAGTAAATCTTTGGGCACCACACAAAGTGATTTGATTCTTGGGGGTAACAATTAGATTCAGAATCGATTTTTAATTCAAAACGATTATCGATTCAAAATCTGTACTTTTTTAATAACATTGTAGGCAGTTCAATGATCAACTACATTCCTCCAAAAAACAGATAAACAGCTGTAATACATCACTATATTACACAAAAGAAAACTGGTTTGGTTTGATAAAATTCTACCCAAACAAATAATTTAATGCCAAGTCATCATTAAATGGCCTTGATGTGTCAAAAGGAATTAATAAATCGTGTTCTTTTCGAATATCTTTACAACTGATAACGGTAGTTCAGGCGGGATAGGCTCATTTCAAAATTAGATTTACAGCCGCAAAATATTGTTATTGTTTTCGTTTCCATTTCCCGCCCTCCACTGTTTGACCAATTAGGAAGTCCGTGAGTGTGTCACATCCAGGTTGCCCGTTACACACCGCCCTCTCTGTCTGGCTACTGCCACTGGTAAAGTTACTAAACATGTCGGACCTTAGTAAATCTAAAAAGCGTTTTTACGATTCTCAACTTATTCATGACAAAGCCAGGAACAAAACGAGGATTTGTATCGGGGATGCCTTTGAAAGATGGGGACGATTGAAGGCGGAGAAGATTTTTTAATCTGACGCCAAACTTGCTAATTTCCTCCTTGATAGGTAAATCAGGCATTTAGGTTTTGTTATTATTTGTAATAAATTGAAATGGACATTTCGTATGTAAACTGTATTGTCCAATACAGTCCATGATCTTGTCTAACAAAGCTAGTATGTTCGTGCAACGAATGCTTTGCAGCGAAGCACCATGCTGCTGCTTAAAATATTTTTGCCAAATAAAACCTATGTGGATATGGGTAGTGTCAGTGCCTCTCAATATGCTGATACGCTGAGGAAATGCGTTCCAACCTTAGCACGACAAATAACGGTTTCAAAAACATATGGGGTGGTATTTGCTTGGCACAATATAATGCATTACATGTAATGATTTTCTACTTTGTGTATAGCCATGGGAGTAGGCTATATGATTTATGCGTGACATGGTTTTTGCGAAACGTGGGTTGCCTCATAGAATTGCACTCTTCACTGAAAGATGGTGATGTGCGTACATGGAAGAGAATGCAGTGCGTCAGGTTGGATGCAACATGGAGTTATGCTGAACAAAATGTGGCAGTAATTCTAGTGTTGGACTAGACTTGCCCTCAAAGTAGGCCTATCCGTTATATATTATATAACGCATAAGTCTACTTTGATGGCAAGTGTATATGGCAATAATATATTATGTATTATTATATACAACTACTGCGATTAGATGGCGACTTGTCCAGGGTGTACTGCGCCTTCCGCCCGATTGTAGCTGAGATAGGCACCAGCGCCCCCCGCACAACCAAAAGGGAATAAGCGGTAGAAAATGGATGGATGGATATAAATAATTATTTCAATGGTGGTCTGTGCGGTCAAACTAGACATTTTAGCTGGGTAATGCCAACAATCTGTCCCGACTCCTGACGAAAGTATTGCGGCGTAACTTTACAAATACATTTGGCTAATCGACATCAGTAAAATGTGGCATAATTACTCAGTAAACCATCTTGCAAGAAGCATAAACAAGAGAAACCTACAGCATATCTGGCAACCTCAGTCATGGAGAGTGGGAGGGGACTACAGAATTTTGACCCGAATTGCAGTACCATTTCTGGCCACATTACTACATATGGCACCTTCAATAAAGTAGTTTGACAGAGCAGATTTGTGGGAATATATATATATCCATACATATATTTTCTACGGCTTACTCCCTTTGGGGTCGCCGAGGGCGCTGGTGCCTATCTCAGCTACAATCGGGCGGAAGGTGGGGTACACCCTGGACATGTCGCTACCTCAACGCAGAGCCAACATATACATATACATATATATATACATACATATACATATATATATATATATACATACATACATACATACATACATACACACATATATATATATATATATATATATATATATATATATATATATATATTATATATATATATATATATATATGTCTTGATTGGATTATCCAGAGAATCGTGCTCGATACCGTGGTAGAGCGCAATATGTATGTGTGGGAAAAATCACAAGACTACTTCATCTCTACAGAACTGTTTCATGAGGGGTTCCCTCCATCATCAGGAGATTTTAATGGAAGCATTCACATACAATGGTTTATATAGGGCACAGAGTGGGTGGGTACAGGCAGGCGTAGGGGCGTGGTGATTGGCTCATGTGTTACCTAGGAGGTGTTTCCGTCTGTGACGACATGTTGATATGATTTCACTGCGCTTGTTGAGGGATGACAGGTCTGGATGATATATAATAAACAGTTTCTCTTTTAAGCATAGGTTGCATCTTTTATTACCACTGTTGTAAGGTGTGCTGGATGCAAGAATTGCGTCATGTTATTGAATATTCAACATTATTGTCTTTGAGGTTCCAAATGTGTTTGCTGAGTTATATAGAATTCCGCAAGGTCTGGTTTCTAAAGGAGGCCTTGTGATTATTCCATCTGGCTTTAAACGCTCCTTCGGTTAATCCTATGTACGTGTCCGATGTGTTAATTACCTTGCGCGTTACCTTTGCTTGGTAAACAACTGATGTTTGTAAGCACCCGCCGTTGAGAGGGCAATCAGGTTTCTTGCGGCAGTTACATTCCTTATTGGTTTCAGAGTCGTTTAGTCTGGGGGCAGGCAGTCCTTTTGCAATTGCTTTGTTGTGGTTTGAAATGATTAGTTGTAGGTTACTCATACAGCTGTAGCTCAATTTAATGTTGTTCTTGTTGAATATTTTTCTTAGGGTGTTGACTTTGGGGAAGTGTTTGTCGATCAGAGTGAGGAACTTGTGGCCGATGTTGGTTGAGACGTTTTTGCTGAATGGCGGATTGTACCAGATGATGTTTTGTTTTCTGCTCTTTTTTGGTTGGTTTCCTGGAGTGGGTTCATAGGTGAGGGTGAAGTTGTATCCGCTTTCATCAAGTGCTTTCTGGTACGGGGGGGTTGCTTGGTCGAGTTCAGCTTTGCTAGATGACGGAGCAGAAACGTGTGAACTCGTTGGGAGTTTCCTCCTCTCCCAGCTTGCTAGCCTCAACCCGAACCTTGGTATTTACCGTGATGACGGACTGGCAGTGTGCCGCGCCTCGCCAAGGAGCAGCGAGAATATCAAGATGCGCATTTGCCAAATCTTCAAAGAGAACGGCCTACGGATCAGGATTGAAGCCAACAAGCAAACCGTCAACTTCTTCGACGTCACTTTCAACCTGAGAAATAACAGCTACCAACCATTCACGAAACCCAACACAACACTCCAATACGTGCACCATGACAGCAACCACCCACCCACCACCACGAAAAGAATACCTACCGGAATTAATAAAAGGCTATCGATGCTGTCATCTAGCAAAGCTGAATTCGACCAAGCAAATTTTTCTCTGCATTTGACCCATCACCCTTGATCACCCCCTGGGATGTGAGGGGAGCAGTGAGCAGCAGTGGTGGCGGCGCCCGGGAAACATTTTTGGTGATTTAACCCCTAAATCCAACCCTTAATGCTGAGTGCCAAGCAGTGTCCCATTTTTATAGTCTTTGGTATGACTCAGCCAGGGTTTAAACTCACAACCTACCGATCTCAGGGTCCTAATATTACTCATATGTTTTCATTATATTGTAACTTTTCTCTCACAAAGTAGTAGTTAAACTTCATGTTCATGTTTTGAAATTAAAGGGCAATAATAATTGTGAAAAATTAATTCCGAGTTATTGTTCTAATTGGGGTTAGGATCCATTAATCCAGTAGTTATTATTCATTATTATTAATAGTTATGTTGTTTTTTTGAAAAGTACAATTTTTGTTTTCTAAAATATGCGAATGAGTAATCTTGAAGAAATACCTGATGAATAAAAATGTCTGGACAAAGAGTAATTTAGTTGATTGGTTCACTGGGAAAAAAACTAACCATAGTACTGTTGTGATCCCCAGATAGTACTTCTTGCCCTGAAGATACCAGTCAGAATACTTGTATAATCCTCTGTTAATGATATACCTCATCTGATAATCCTGCATGATAAGGATTCCCCAGAGAATAATTTCTTAATCCCACCATCAACAAAGGGGTCTTAAAGGTCATTTTTGTTTCAGTTTTCAGACTTTATTGGAAAAAGCAGACTAAAGGAAGGAACAAAAAAAACAAACCTGGGCAGTAAAGAAAGAAATTGCTTTCTTCCGCTCGTGAAGAAATGCTCTAATGGCTGCTATTGAGTCGCGTGTACGGCGGGTGGTCAGTTTTGTTCAAATGTCACACAACCCCACACCTTTCAAATAGTAACAACAGTGAAGTATGGAATCATGCCACACTTCCTTTACTTTTGCAGTGTTTGTGAGATTTTGCAGCCGTCACTCATATTTCCTCTCATTAGAAAATGGGCATGGCCTCGGGCTCGGTGCAACATGATCAAAGTGTGCAGGTCGCAGGGGACAGCATTTTGTCTGCAGAAGAAAGAAGGGCGGTTTGCAGCTCTGAAGGGACAACATCTACAATTGTCTTCACATTGTAAGTCTTGGTTTTTTTTAAACATTACTTGGAAAATGCTTTAGAATAAGAGTTAAACATGTAAAAAAAAAAATGCCAAAAGTAATCAAATGATGCTTGCCTTGCAGCCACTTCTACTGTATAATTGATAATTAAGTAATGTCATTGAATATTTGTGAACATTGTTTTACTTGTAACATTATAACTTCATGCTCATATTTTTACACCTTTGCTGTTGTAAAATGACAGTTTTTTTTCATGCCATACTTGAACTATTTTCTTCAATTGCCGCGGTTTTATTCTGACAACAATGACATGTTTTATGCTGGTTATAAGAAGAGTCCATCATGCACTATTAGGTGCTTTTTCATAACACAAGGAGACTTTACAACATAATTACAACCCTCCAAAATAAATCAAATAAATGTATATTATTATAATTATATGGTAAGGGTAAACAGTAGTTTTCAGTAAATGCAAATACTGATCACATGTTTTTACCTGGACAATCAAACTTAAAATGATGCGTTATCACTAATTATTTACAAATATAAAAAAATATTTATATATTTTTTGGGAGTAAAATAGATCAATATTATTCTACAAATAATTAATATTTCTATTATAGAGGCAGATGCCATGTGCTATAGTTTTTTTAATTGTGCATTTATTATGATTAACGATCAATTGTCTCCATTTAAGTATGTTGTTGTAGTGTATTCAAAGTTTTTACTAATACTCAAATAAATGAATTAAAACATTTTTAAAGCCATTTACAAATGTATTTTTTTTAACTTGTTTTGAATGTCATAATACAATTTTCTGGTGTGATTTCAACAGGTGTGCATGATCACAGGCAACAGCTCACCTTTCATTCGAACAGTGACTCCATTGAGGCTGCTGAAAAATTATATAACATAATCATGAACCAATGCAATTTTACTATATTGTTCCAGAAATATAACAACAGCAATATTAGCACTGCAGCAATAAAGCAAATGGGAGTCATTTGCAGACGTTGCGCGGAAAGTGGCGTGCCATCATCCCCACCATCATCATTATTTGATATAATATGAATACAATGAATGGACGTTTCCTGGACCACGGTGAAGCATGAAGTTCTTTGTGGGTATTTTGGCGCGGCTGCTACTGTTGCATTGTGGTAAGATGATAAAATGATAAGCAGTAAGATATTGATGGAACATACCGGAAACATCCTCAATGTATCTTATTACACATATCACTCAATGCCATTATTACATTATAACACATTGCGCTGCCAATACCTAGTGAGCAAAAGTGTCGGGACACCGAAACAGTGTGGAAGTGGAAGAAACACCATAATATGAACCAGTGATTCCTAACCACAGTGCTGCAGCACATTTATGTTTGATTGATTTAATTGCCTTGAAGTAATTCGTTCATCTACCAATACCAGCGTCATACTGTAGACAGTTTAATGAGGGTGTCCAAACTTTGTCCACAAATAGCCACGTACTGAAACGTCAAGCATGCAGAGGCCATTTTAATATTTTTTTGCTAAAATAATTTATCTAAAAATAGACATACTGTACATGTATATTCTAGATTTTACCCTTTAAAATTGTTTTTAATCATATTTTTATATTGTTTTTATATTGGTTTTATATTTATTTATTTTTATTCAGTCATTGGAGCATAATATTGTTTTTTAATATTGTTTTTAACATGGTTGTGCAGCACTTTGGAAACGTTCTTGTTGTTTAAATGTGCTATACAAATAAAGTGGATTTGATTGGATCTAAAAGACAAAACTGTCAGGTAAAGGTGCAGACGAACCCCAAGATGCAGAGACAGCAGGCTGGATGCAAGGGAACATGATTTTATGTCCAAAAAATGCGGGAAAAACACAAACCAGGAACAGGCAAACAGGGAAAAGGAAGACAGCAAGCTGCAAACAGCTATCGGCATACAGGATACTGCAAACGGTCCACTGCATACAGCTACAATACTCCAGCGCTGACTGGAGCGAGAGGCAGGTATAAATAGTGGCCTGATTGGCAATTGCCACCAGGTGTGCTAAACTGCCAATCAGGGACAGGTGAGGGAAATAAGCGCTCAGGGAGACATGCAGGAAAAGGAAGCAAAATAAGAGCGCTGACAGGAAATAAAAACAAACAGAGGAACAACCAAAAATATAATTAAACTGTCAGTGACAAACCTGACAAAAACGTTATCGGTGACAAAGAATATCTTTATTAGTTATTAGTACTAAACTTACAGCACTTTTCATTAACCATTACATCTTTGTGTTCTTTTTTCCAACGTTTGTACTTTTTATTTTGTATAAATTAAATAAGCAAAAAAACAAAATTAGATATATATCTATATTTAAAAACAAAACGTTGTGTCAACTTTGTGTTGTCGGTGACTAAGCATCAGTATTCAATATTAAAATTAAAATGTCAGCTTTTAATACTTTAAACTGCATCGTTTTGCTCTATTTCCTTGAAATTGTACTTTTATGTTTTGTAAAAAAACAAGCATGTATACCTATACAGTATTTAAAGACAAAATGTTGTGTTATAGGTGACAAAGCATATCATTATTGTTACTCCAATTCCAGCTTTATTCATTACATTACATATTTTTTCAGAAATGTGCCCTTTTTAATTATGTAAAAAAAAGGTACAAAAAATTCTGTATATATCCACACATATATTGAAAGAAAAAACAGTGTGTTAGTTTTGTCATGATCAGACACCAATACAGAGAAGAAATAATAAGCCTTATAACAAAAAGGTGCTTTCACAAAGGAATCAGGAAAAAATAAGTAAGGACGCACACAAAAAGTGTAAAAAAAAAAACAGTACACAAAACGTGTGGAGAGTAAACAGCTAAGACAGTGCGTGGGGCAGAGCCACAGGAAGGAGAAGCGTGAGTGGAGCCAAAGCAGAGGTTATGAACACGACTGTAAGAGTGACCCCTCAGGAATCTACTGATGCCAAGTAAATGGACCAGAGAGCTCAGGAGAAATGAGTATCAGATATGCGCAAAGGGGGCTCCGCCTTGTGACCCAAAACACATACAGGCGGCAGCGAAGCCGCCAGATCATGACAAGATTTGTGTTATTTGTGACAAACCATATTATTATTTGTTATTAATTTTACAAGTTCTGCTTTTTCTCAGTGGGTTACAGCATGTGGCTTTTTTTCTTAACATTTTTAGTTTTATTTGATTTATCTTATTTCGGCCAACAAAACCTGAGCTGTCTGCCGCAAATACCCTCCGCCTACCATTTCGCATCCTACACAGGCAAAATAGCCAGAGATGTCCGATAATATTGGACTGCCGATACTATCGGCCGATAAATGCTTTGAAATGTAATATCGGAAATTATCGGTATAGGTTTCATAAAGTAAAATTTATGACTTTTTAAAACGCCGCTGGGACGTAGGGAGAAGCACAGAGCGCCAATAAACCTTAAAGGCAATGCCTTTGCGTGATGGCCCAATCACATAATATCTACGTCTTTTCACAAACCAAGTGAATGCAATGCATACTTAGTCAACAGCCATACAGGTCACACTGAAGGTGGCCGAATAAACAACTTTAACACAAATATGCGCCACACTGTGAACCCACACCGAACAAGAATGACAAACACATTTCGGGAAAACATCCGCACCGTAACACAACATAAACACAACAGAATAAATACTCAGAAACCCTTGCAGCACTAACTCTTTTGGAACGCTACAATATACACCCAAAACCCCGCCCACCTCAACCTCCTCATGCTCTCTCAGGGAGAGCATGTCCCAAATTCCAAGCTGCTATTTTGAGGCCTGTTACAAAAAAATAATGCACTTTGTGACTTCAATAAGAAATATGGCAGTGCCATGTTGGCATTTTTTTCCATAACTTGAGTTGATTTATTTTGGAAAACCTTGTTACATTGTTTAATGCATCCAGCGGGGCATCACAACAAAATTAGGTATAATAATGTGTTAATCCCACGACTGTATATACGGGTATCGGTTGATATCGGAATTGGTAATTAAGAGTTGGACAATATCGCATTATCGGACATCTCCAAAAATAACTAAAACAATTGGACACAAACCAACCAAGTATTGAACGTATTGTGGCTCGTTCATTAGCAAGTAGCGGCATAGCAAACATTTACCCACACCACACAAAAGAACAATCAACGCCAAGAACCACTTCTGTCATTTCCACTGTCATTCATGTGTGTGTTCATACACCAAGTAAAATCAACAAAAGTCGGGGAACACTGATATTGTTATTAAAGCACACAAATGGTGTACAATGACAACCTGCTTCAATCTCACCCACCCAGGACCACCAGCTGAAACAAGCCCCCCACATAATTGCTTTTCTCAATAACCCCAACCTCCCGCATCTGAATGCCCTTCCGGGTAAGGACAAAGTCATCTGGGTCAATTTTCCCTCAAGGCTCGGCTTAAGGCCTTATCTACCCTCTCAGCCACGTCCTTGCTAATGTACAGCAGGATGGAGACATGGCGCGATACTGTACATCCTGATTTGGTTTCTCTTTCCGTCCTCGCAGGGGCCGACGGTGCTGATTGGCAGCTGAGTGATGAACTTTGGCAGGGAGGTGGCCCGAATGACAAGTTGTTATACATATGTAGTAGAAGATGACAATACCACTATGGCGTGTCTAAATGTCTTTGAGGTTAGGACGTAATACACTATTACTTTCTTTATCTTCTAGAGCAGGGGTCACCAACCTTTTTGAAACCAAGAGCTACTTCTTGGGCACTGATTAATGCGAAGGGCTACCAGTTTGATACGCACTTAAATAAATTGCCAGAAAGAGCCAATTTGCTCAATTTACCTTTAATAAATAAATCTATCTACCGGTATGTATAAAAAAAAGGTATTTTTGTCTGTCATTCCGTCGTATATTTTTTTTCCTTTACAAAAGGTTTTTGGTAGAGAGTAAATGATGCAAAAAAACACTTAATTGAACGGTTTAAAAGAGGAGAAAAGAGGAAAAAAATTTAAATAAAATTTTGAAACATAGTTTATCTTCAATTTCGACTCTTTAAAATTCAAAATTCAACCGAAAAAAAGAAGAGAAAAACTAGCTAATTTCAATCTTTTTGAAAAAATTAAAAAAATAATTTATGGAACATCATTGGCAAATTTTCCTGATTAAGATTAATTTTAGAATTTTGATGACATGTTTTGAATAGGTTAAAATCCAATCTGCATTTTGTTAGAATATATAACAAATTGGAACAAGCTATATTTCTAACAAAGACAAATCATTATTTCTTCTAGATTTTCCACTTTTTTTTTTTTAAAGAAATTCGAAAGACTTTGAAATAATATTTAAATTTGATTATAAAGATTTTCTAGATTTGCCAGAATATTTTTGGGGGAATTTTAATCATAATAAGTTTGAAGAAATAGTTCACAAATATTATTTGTCGAAAAAACAGAAGCTAAAATGAATAATTAAATAAAAATGTATTTATTATTCTTTACAATAAAAAAATAAATTTACTTGAACATTGATTTAAATTGTCATGCAGGAAAGAAGAGGAAGTAATTTTAAAAGGTAAAAGAGTATATATGTGTTTAAAAATCCTAAAATCATTTTTAAGGTTATATTTTTTTCTCTAAAATTGTCTTTCTGAAAGTTATAAGAACCAAAGTAAAAAATATAAATTAATGTATTTAATCAAGTGAAGACCAAGTCTTTGAAATATTTTCTTGGATTTTCAAATTCTATTTGAGTTTTGTCTCTCTTAGAATTAAAAATGTCGAGCAAAGCGAGACCAACTTACTAGTAAATAAATACAATTTAAAAAAATAGAGGCAGCTCACTGGTAAGTGCTGCTATTTGAGCTATTTTTAGAACAGGCCAGCGGGCGACTCATCTGGTCCTTACGGGCGACCTGGTGCCCGCGGGCACCGTGTTGGCGACCCCTGTTCTAGAGGAACACAATATTGCAAATCGATCCAATACCATTTAAATACAGGAACAGTGATACTGAGTCACACCAGTGATACGATACTGCTTATTTTTTTAGTAAAAATTTAAATATCAAAAAAATATTCCCTTAATTTCACCCAGAATTGTTTGAGCATAATAAACTAAAGAGTGTAAAATAAGTAGACGAAAGCAATAATTAATTCTGTATTGGCTTATAGTGTTTGTAAATAATTGAGCAATGTATTATGTATGCAATACATTTACAAATCACAACACTTTTAGTAAGATAAATATATTTTATGGTATTACATGGATAAAGATGGATTTTGGCTTTCAAAATTGCTGGAATTCATTTGTATTTCACAAGAAAAAGTTACATAGACCTATAATGAGGAAATAATAGTAATTATAGAAATAAAGTTGTAATATAATATTATACTTCATTATTATTACAGCTAATATCAAAAGAATTACAACAGGAATTAAGTTTTATTTTCCAGGGCGATAAGTTCATATACAGTGGGGCAAAAAAGTATTTAGTCAGCCACCGATTGTGCAAGTTCTCCCATTTAAAATGATGACAGAGGTCTGTAATTTTCATCATAGGTACACTTCAACTGTGAGAGACAGAATGTGGAAAAAATCCAGGAATTCACATTGTAGGAATTTTAAAATATTTATTTGTGAATTATGGTGGAAAATAAGTATTTGGTCACTTCAAACAAGGAAGATCTCTGGCTCTCACAGACCTGTAACTTCTACTTTGAGAAGCTCTTCTGTCCTCTACTTGTTACCTGTATTAATGGCACTTGTTTAAACTCGTTATCTGTATAAAAGACACCTGTCCACAGCCTCAAACAGTCAGACTCCAAACTCCACTATGGCCAAGACCAAAGAGCCGTCGAAGGACACCAGGAAAAGATTTGTAGACCTGCACCAGATTAGGAAGAGTGAATCTACAATAGGCAAGCAGGTTGGTGTGAAATAATCAACTGCGGGAGCAATTATCAGAAAATGGAAGACATACAAGACCACTGATAATCTCCCTCGATCTGGGGCTCCACGCAAGATCTCATCCCGTGGGGTCAAAATGATCATAAGAACGGTGAGCAAAAATCCCAGAACCACACGGGGGTACCTGGTGAAGGACCTGCAGAGAGCTGGGACCAAAGTAACAAAGGTTACCATCAGTAACACACTACGCCGAGAGGGAATCAAATCCTGCAGTGCCAGACGTGTCCCCCTGCTTAAACCAGTGCATGTCCAGGCCCGTCTGAAGTTTGCCAGAGAGCACATGGATGATACAGAAGAGGATAGGGAGAATGTCATGTGGTCAGATGAAACCAAAATAGAACTTTTTGGTATAAACTCAACTCGTCGTGTTTGGAGGAAGAAGAATACTGAGTTGCATCCCAAGAACACCATACCTACTGTGAAGCATGGGGGTGGAAACATCATGCTTTGGGGCTGTTTTTCTGCTAAGGGGACAGGACGATTGATCCGTGTTAAGGAAAGAATGAATAGGGCCATGTATCGTGAGATTTTGAGCCAAAACCTCCTTCCATCAGTGAGAATTTTGAATGGTTGACCAAATACTTATTTTCCACCATAATTTACAAATAAATTCTTTAAAATTCCTACAATGTGAATTCCTGGATGTTTTTTCACATTCTGTCTCTCACAGTTGAAGTGTACCTATGATGAAAATTACAGACCTCTGTCATTATTTTAAGTGGGAGAACTTGCACAATCGGTGGCTGACTAAATACTTTTTTGCCCCACTGTAATCAAAATAATATATATTCCTGGGTGTACCCTATTGACTGAAGTCAGGTGTGATAAGTTCAAGGTTACCTGTGATCCTAATTAGGATAAGCGCTTTCGAAAATGGATGCATGGATGTATTATAAACAAAATTAAAAACATTTCATGAGAATAAAGTCATACTTTGTATATTATATTTTATCATTCAATATATATATATATATATATATATATATATATATATATATATATATATATATATAAAGAAAACTACGACTGATAATATTACAGGAATAAAGACCCATTTTTATTTTAATATTACAGGAATAAAATTGCATCCCACAAAAAAAGGTCTTGTAATATTACAAGACAAAAGTCATGCATTACGACAAAGAAGTATTCTCGATTTATGGTAATACGTCGTATTTTAGCTTACATGATATTATATAACCTTATATAAGTGTAACTACTATAAAAAAATATAGACGGATTGTTCTTTTGATATTACAGGTATTAAAAAGTACAGCTATTATGACAGCAAAGTCACATATAGTGAACACAAATATATAAAAAATTAATAGGAATAAAGTCATACTTTTATGAGAAAAAGACTAATGAATTTTTTTTTTTTTAAATTGATATGTAACTAAAGTCCATCCATCCATTTCCTACCGCTTATTCCCTTTTGGCGTCGCGGGGGGCGCTGGCGCCTATCTCAGCTACAATCGGGCGGAAGGCGGGTACACCCTGGACAAGTCGCCACCTCATCACAGGGCCAACACAGATAGACAGACAACATTCACACTCACATTCACACACTTGGGCCAATTTAGTCATTTTGTACATTTTTATATTACAAAAAATTTGTATTCTCCAAAAATATATAACATATTGGTCCCCAAGCAAATGTAAACTTACACAAATTAAAAATAAATTAAAAACACACAAACAACAGTAGATAATAAATGTGTGTATGTAATGCCAGCGTTTACAGTGTACAAGCATGTTTAAATCAATGCCATGTGTTAGTTGGCCGAGAAGGGTGACCAGGCGCTGCTGGAGAACCTGGTGAGGAAGAACCCTCAGGTCCTAAGTGAGAAAGATGAGAACGAAGCCAGTCCCGTACATCATGCCGCCGCGGGCGGCCATGTCACCCTCATCCAATTCATCAGCGCTGTCATGGGCCCGCATGGTACTTCATCCGCCTCCATTGGTCATGAAAGTGTGTCGACCATTTTTATATATTAACTACACTTATGTTCACATTCTCCCTTTAAAGTTCTCAACAGCTGCGACGAGCATGGCAACGTGCCCCTTCACTGGGCCGTGGACAAGAACAAGGCGGAGAGCTGCACGGCTCTAATGGACCTGGGGGCCGAGCCGAACATCCTCAACAAGGCCCTGCTGTCCCCTCTGCACTTGGCCATCAGCAAGGGACACAACAATCTGGTGGAGGTGAACTCACACACCTGTTATAGGGACTCCCTTGTGCAAAACACATCTATGTACAGCAGGAGACTTTACACAAACAACTTATGCATAGTTTTTATGGTGTGCAGGGTCAGTTCAGGAGACCCCAATCCCAGCTGACATTGTGTGAGAGGCAGGCGACAATTTAGAAAAGGTCGGGTCGCGAGGGGCAGCAGCCAAAGCAGGGAAGCCCAGACTTCCCTCTCCACAGCCACTTCGTCCAGCTCCTCCCGGGGGATCCCGAGGCGTTCCCAGGTCACCCGGGAGACACCGTCTTCCCAACGTGTCCTGGGTCTTCCCCGTGGCCTCCTACCGGTCAAACCTGCCCAAAACACCTTCCTAGGGAGGCGTTCAGGTGTTATCCTGACCAGATGCCCGAACCACCTCACCTGGCTCCTCTCGATGTGGAGGAGCAGCGGCTTTACTTTGAGTTCCTCCCGGATGACAGGGCTTCTCAACTTGTCTCTAAGGAAGAGCCCCGCCACCCGGCGGAAGAAACAAATGTTGACTGCTTGTACCCGTGATCTTGTCCTTTCGGTCATAACTCAAAGCTCATGACCATAGGTGAGGATGGGAGCGTAGATCGACCGGTAAATTGAGAGCTTTTTCTTCCGGCTCATCTCCTTCTTCACCACAACGAATCGATAACATCGTCCCCAATACTTGAAGACGCCGCACTGATCCGCCTGTCGATCACACGATCCACTCTTCTGACTCGTGAACAAAACTCAGAGGTACTTGAACTCCTCCACTTGGAGCAAGATCTCCTACCCCAACCCGGAGATGGCACTCCACCCTTTTCCGTGCAAGAACCATGGGCTCGGACTTGGAGGTGCTGATTCTCATCCCACTCGCTTCACACTCTGCTGCGAACCGATCCAGTGAGAGCTGAAGATCCTGGCCAGATGAAGCCCCCAGGACCACGTCATTTGCAAAAAGCAGAGACCTAATCCTGCAGCCACCAAACCAGATACCCTCAACGCCCTGACGGCGCTTTAAAATTCTGTCCATAAAAGTTATGAACAGAATCGGTGACAAAGGGCAGCCCTGGCGGAGTCCAACCCTCACTGGAAACGTGTCCGACTTACTGCCGGCAATGCGGACCAAGCTCTTACACTGATCGTACAAGGAGCGGACCGCCACAATCAGACAGTCCGATACCCCATACTCTCTGAGCACTCCCCACATGACTTCCACGGTCGAATGCCTTCTCCAAGTCCATAAAACACATGTAGACTGGTTAGGCAAACTCCCATGCACCCTAAAGGACCATGCCAAGAGTATAGAGCTGGTCCACAGTTCCAGGACGAAAACCGCACTGTTCCTCTTGAATCCGAGGTTCGACTGTAGCCTCCTCTACAGTACACCTGTGGAGGAGGCTGAGGAGTGTGATTCTTCAATAGTTGGAACACATCCTCCGGTTCCCCTTCTTAAAGAGAGGAACTACCACCCCAGTTTGCCGATCCATAGGTACCACCCCCAATGTCCACACAATGTTCAGAGTCTTGTCAACCAAGACAGCGCCACAGCATCCAGAGCCTTAAGGAACTCCGGGCAGATCTCATCCACCCTCGGGTCCTTCCCACCAAGGAGTTTTTTAACTACCTGAGGCGGCGGATGGTGGTCCAGAATCACTTCAAAGTAGTTAGGAAGTCGTTTTCCATGACTTCCCCAGACTCCTCCCATGTCCGAGTTTTCCGCAGTCCAAATAATATAGCTGTGGAAGTTCAATAATAAGTTTGCTTGAATCACATTAAGAATGTCTGGGACTAATACACACCCATATTAAAAATATAGAAATATTCATTCCACCTGTATAGCGGCAAAACTAGCTTCTAACACTTTGCTCAACACAAACGTCGTAACATCATTATAGATCACCTGTAAGCTTTCACACACAGCACCAAAATTTTAGCACGAGGATGGGGTGATAGAGGGAAGGTAAACATGTGATCTATCTATGAGAAATGTATGTACAAGTTTCCATTTTGAATCTCATTGCTATGCCTGTGGTGCATTCAAGGACCCTTACAATTAGTTGCCTCACTAGTTTTTTTTAACCCTTGTGTAATGTTCATATTGTTGTTACTCAGCCAGTGTTTGTGGGTCTGATGGACCCGTTGCATTTTGGGGCTTTTAATGCCTCACAATCAAACACCTTTATGTTAAAATTCTGAACAGATGTTTTTTTGGAATAAGGTAAACATCTGTTTGGTATTTTAACATAAAAGTGTCAAATCAAAACCCTTTTATGTTAAGATACTGAACAGATGTTTTATGGGATAAGATAAACAACTGTTCAGAATTTTAACATAAAGGTGTTTGATTGTGAGGCATTAAAAGCCACAAAATGCAAAGGGTCCATCAGACCCACAAACGCAGGCTGAGTAACAACAATATGAACATTGCACGGAAAATTTCTCTGCCAGTTTCTGCATCCCACAAGGATTCTTCTTTTGTGTTTCTGCACCTGCGGTTCGTACACAAGGTTGCAACATTGTTTGTCAACACTGTCTGCTCTCATTTTCTCGCACATTTGACCCTCTGATGTTCTGTGTACCTACACTCTGTCCTCCTCCTGTCTAGGCTTGCTGTGGGTGGGTGGGTGTGTTTGGTACACAGAACATCAATTTCCAAACTTCTATTAGCCCCGCGTCCACTGGACCCGAGGCTAATAAGGGGGGGTGTATGGTGTGTGGTCATTAAATATGCATTCTGATATTTGTTCTTCACAGAAAATGAGTCAAAGTCAGTGAGTCTCAGTTTGAAAAATTAATTAATCTTATCATTTTTCTTTTAATAAAAAATGAAAACGGGTCCCACAGAACCGAACACCACACAAGGGTTAAAGGAATCATAGTTGTTTTTTTCTTCTTCTTGTTTTAAAACACTTTATTGTGGTCTACATAACATGTAATGATGGTTTAGTCAAAATTTTGCATAGAATTTTCAGTAAAGACCTATCTTCAAGCCACTTTTGGGCTGCTTCTCAAAACGTGTTTGAGAGGTAGAATGAGTGAATTATGTCAACGCTCCGGCAGCCTCGTTTTCGTTTTTGTTTTGCAAAGACTGTATGGAATATGGAAATCGGTGATCTTTACCAGCATATCTAGTTTTTATTTGACTTTCACTACACCACAGCATCCCATATGATATAACGAGACCAGCGGCTCACCAGGAGATGATGCGGGTGGAAGAGAGAAAGGAAAGAAGCTGGACTGCAAATCTCATACGATACGCTAGCTAATGTTAAACTTCAACCGACTCTTTATCTTTCAAATTCTACATCCTAGAGTATACATGTGTAAAATGACGATAAAATGTTTTTACATTTTACATTATGTCAATACTTTTTCTACGCTGTTGTTTCAAAACTTTGTAAACAATAGAGGCTCGAGCTGACTATGACGTAAACCACGCCATGTGTGACATCGGATTATATTACTAGGTGTCTATTGCCAAACACTGTAGGCACTGAGCCAATTAAAAGTACTTTTTGAGAAAACCGTTCTTTATTTTCGCTATTGTCATACAATAGAAGGCCAAGCTAGCCATTCAACAACTCAAACCAACATTGCTAATGTGTCATTCACACATTGGCACGAATAATAACAGTTCAAAGTAAAGCACTTTTTACTTCAGCTAAGACTGAAAGTTTGTGTAGTGATTTGTGCTGGTTAAAGCAACCAACAACAGAGCATTTTCCTTCATTCGGTTTCATTGTTGACATGTTGTAGTAAACCTGGTCCTACCTCAATTAAAAATGGACGACTTGCGCAAAGATGTTTGGGTTAATTAATCCGCTGTAGGTTAGAAAACGTCTCAAGTCGGAGCAAATTCCAAACAGACAATTTGGAGGAAGTATGACAAAAGGCAAGATGGTTTTATAAATATTCTGCAATTTCTCCGTTTGATTTAAAACATTTTAGCAAATTAAGGAAACCCCAAATTACACATAAACAGCTACCAATATGTAAGAAAATTGAGCTTTGCATAATAGAGCCTCTTTAAAGACAGGGGGAGAACATACATACAAAAATACAGTACATACCTACATACCGTCCGTACATCCATAAGCACACTCACTGTACAAACATATATATACACATATATGTACATATACATTCACTGTACAAACATACATATACACATGCATGTACGTATACATTCACTGTACAAACATACATATACACATGCATGTACATATACATTCACTGTACAAACATACATATACACATGCATGTACATATACATTCACTGTACAAACATACATATACACATACATGTACATATACATTCACTGTACAAACATACATATACACATGCATGTACATATACATTCACTGTACAAACATACATATACACATACATGTACATATACATTCACTGTACAAACATACGTATACACATACTGTACATATACAATACACCCATGCACATAATCACGTTTCATCAAGCATATATTAACGTTGTTGCCCTAGGGTAAACTGGGTAACACATGGCACACTGACAAAGCTTAACCTACTGTTACTATAACAATCTAGAAGGTTAATATAGCTGGCTTCTCTTTCTTCCCCTCCATTTATCTGCTTTCTTTTGTATCTCTAGTTATCATTAAGTATACGTATTGTTGCATTTGAAAAACTATTGTTGATAATAGAGGTAAAGTATTGGTATTGTTCATTATCAATAGTCCTATTTCTATTTACAGTATCTGTGTTTTGCTCCATTTGTTAAAAAGTTAAAAGTAAAGTTAAAGTACCAATGATTGTCACACACACACTAGGTGTGGCGAAATTATTCTCTGCATTTGACCCATCACCCTTGATCACACCCTGGGAGGTGAGGGGAGCAGTGGGCAGCAGCGGTGCCGCGCCCGGGAATCATTTTGGTGATTTAACCCCCAATTCCAACCCTTAATGCTGAGTGCCAAGCAGGGAGGTAATGGGTCCCATTTTTATAGTCTTTGGTATGACTCAGCCGGGATTTGAACTCACGACCTACCGATCTCGGACACTCAACCAACTCAGTGGCCTAGTGGGTAGACTGTCCGCCTTGTAGTGTAATAATGTTCATTGTCATTTCTGTATCATTTATTTCACAAACTGCTCCTTTTCTATCACTTTTACCATCATAGTTGTACATATCCTATTTGCTGATGTTGCTCTATTATTGTTGTTATTGTTGTGTTTGCTGTTGTTGTATTTGTCTCTCTGTCTTATCCCCAACCTTGTCCCCACAATTTCCCCTTCTGTGTTCCTTTTTTTCCCTATTTCTATCCCTTCCTGCTCCGGCCCGGCTGCACCAAATGATAATATGAATACATTTAATAAAGTAAATACAAATAAGGCAACAGGAGAAGTATCCCACACTTCTCTTTTGTAAAGTAAATGTGTACAGCCGATATGGGCATCTACATTAACAATATGATTTGCCTAAGAAACTGGAAAGTACAAAAAATACAGGTGGAGAAAACATCCAAAATGTAATAATACAATAATAAATGAGTAAAGGAAACTTGACAGATTTATAATCAGATTTATTCATACTCATAATTATTTAAATTCATGTTTTGACCACTTTGTATAAAATTTTGGGTACTTTTTTTTTTGAACAAAAAACAATCATATTAGAAGGTTTATCTAGATATGTTATAGATTAAGATTAATCCCATCTTTAGAAAAACAAATCAAAAACCTTACGGTTTTAACCGGTGCTGTCAAATGATTGGTTACACTTTTACATCTGGATTAATCATGATTAATCACACGTATTTACTTGCTTGCATCATTTAAATTAATTAAAAAAAAACACAATATTTGGACAGAAATGCAGTTTTATTGTCAGAATGTCCTAAAACAATCTTTTTAACACGTTTTAATTAAATGCACATACAGTAATTTATTTGCGTAAATCTTGGTAACAAATTAATCTAAAGTCCTGTCTGATTATATTAACAAGGGAAATTTGCCAGCGAGCACACCAGTTGGAGTCTCCTCACTCATCTTTGACCTGACCACTGATCTACAACAATCATAGAGAATGTACAGTGAAAATAAATTGTGTGATTAAACTGAATATGTACATGATTGAAGCAATATTTTATTGTGATTAATCATGAGTTAGCTCTGTATTTTCGACAGGCCATGTGTGTTTTAAAAAGTTAGTTTAAACCAGGGGTTACAAACATTTTTGAAACCAAGAGCTACTTCTTGGGTACTGATTAATGCGAAGGGCTACCAGTTTGATACACACTTAAATAAATTGCCAGAAATAGCCAATTTGCTCAATTTACCTTTAATAAATAAATCTATATATATATAAAAAATGGGTATTTTGTCTGTCATTCCGTCGTACATTTGTTTTCCTTTTACGGAAGGTTTTTTGTAGAAAACACTTAATTGAACGGTTTAAAAGTGGAGAAAACAGGAAAAAAATTAAAATTAAATTTTGAAACATAGTTTATCTTCAATTTCGACTTTTTAAAATTCAAAATTCAACTGAAAAAAGAAGAGAAAAACTAGCTAATTCGAATCTTTTTGAAAAAATAAAAAAAATAATTTACGGAACATCACTAGTAATTTTTCCTGATTAGGATTAATTTTAGAATTTTGATGACATGTTTTAAATAGGTTGAAATCCAATCTGCACTTCGTTAGAATATATAACAAATTGGACCAAGCTATATTTCTAACAAAGACAAATAATTATTTCTTCTAGATTTTCCAGAACAAAAATTTTAAAAGAAATTCAAAAGACTTTGAAATAAGATTTAAATTTGATTCTACAGATTTTCTAGATTTACCAAAATATTTTTTTTGAATTTCAATCATAATAAGTTTGAAAAAATATTTCACAAATATTCTTCGGGGAAAAAACAGAAGCTAAAATGAAGAATTAAATTAAAATGTATTTATTATTTTTAACATTAAAAAAAAAAAGTTACTTGAACATTGATTTAAATTGTCAGGAAAGAAGAGGAAGTAATTTAAAAGGTAAAAAGGTATATGTGTTTAAAAATCCTAAAATCATTTTTAAGGTTGTATTTTTTCTCTCAAACTGTCTTTCTGAAAGTTATAAGAAGCAAAGTAAAAAAATAAATGAATTTATTTAAACAAGTGAATACCAAGTCTTTAAAATATTTTCTTGGATTTTCAAATTGTATTTGAGTTTTGTCTCTCTTAGAATTTAAAATGTCGAGCAAAGCGAGACCAGCTTGCTAGTAAATAAATAAAGTTTAAAAAATAGAGGCAGAATCACTGGTAAGTGCTGCTATCTGAGCTATTTTTAGAACAGGCCAGCGGGCGACTCATCTGGTCCTTACGGGCTACCTGGTGCCTGCGGGCACCGCGTTGGTGACCCCTGGTTTAGACCAAATGTGTGCAATAATAATTTTTTTCAGTGCATGTAAACATATCAAATGTGTATGGGGTAGCCACTTTGGGTTTATAATAGTATGGGGGGGGAGGGGGGGCCTTTAGGAGTATTGTGTATGGAGGCTCACACACCTGGCTGTGACTAAAGGTGAACTGTTGGCCTTCGCAGCTTCTGCTCTCCTACAGCACAGTAGACTACAACCAGTCAGGAGATCTTGACAACACTCCTTGCATGATGGCCTGCTCCCTCAACAACTGTAACGCTCTCAGTTTGTTGGTAAGCACCCAAAGGCTCCCCTTGCACATTCATGCATGCTTGCACCCAGTGCCTGTCCCAAAAAAAACCAAACATCTGTACTGTCTCTTAAAGATAAAGCACGGAGCACGGCTCTGCCGGCAGAACAAGATGGGGCATTTTGCAGTGCACGCCGCTGCCTTCGCAGGTGCAAAGAAGGCCATGGAAATCGTCCTGAAGGCCGGTATGACAAACAAGAGTGATGCGGATGGTGCCTATCTCAGCTAAAATCGGGCGGAAGGCGGGGTACACCTTGGATATGTTGCCACCTCATCGCAGTTACAGCATATTAAAGACAAACGTGAAATGCCATGATACAAAAAAAAGTTTTATATTCTGGGAATTAAGTGACATTTCTGTGAGGAAACGACTCATGATATTATAGAAATAAAGTCAGAAAACAGTCTTTGTAATATTTTTATATAAATAATTTGAGAAGATTTATAGGCATATTAAAAAAAATAAATTTTTTGTATACAATGTATATATACTACAAAATATATAATTATTAATATGGGAATAAAACCATATTTTAATAAGTTTTTAATTGTATTTTTAAGATAATTAAAAACATTTACATTTATAATTAAACTGGATTAGCTATAATCAGGAATAATTGCACTTATATTTATTATAAATATAATAAATAAAATTATAGAAAATTTTAAAAAAGTTTGGTTTGAAATTGTCAATTTGAAAAAATACAAGGACAAAGTTATAAAGTATTAGCATAATCATTATATGATGAAAAAAATAATACTTATGGTAAAAATTTTTACCATAAGTAGCTGCAGCTGACATAGGCTCCAGTACCCACCGAGGCCCCAAAAGGGACAAGCGGTAGAAAATGGATGGATGTTGGAATATTGTAAAAACTAAAATTAAATTATTTCTTTTTAAAATATAGTGTGATTATGAGGGAAAGAAAGTCTTACAGAAATATTAGTTTGAGATTAAAAAAAAAGAACCAAATTGTGCATTTATGAGAAAAGTGATAGCAAAATATTGTTGTAATTTACACAACATTTTTTGCAATATTGTGAGACTAAAGTTGGAAAAAAAGGGGTGAGAATCTAATGAAAAACAATTAATCAAAAAAATCCATATTCTCAGAGGCGTAGCAGCGGAAGAAATAGGAAGAAATTACATCTTTTTCCAAATCTGTTAAGATAAGTTTGATGGCAGAATGAGTTGATTTGTAGTTCTTGCTGCACAATGTCAGAGTGAACACAATCTGCGGTGAACTTAAAACTCCTCAAAAATGACTTTGTTCAGGTCCTAACACTATTACATCTTATTTGATTATCAACCAACAGGGGAGGAGCTGGGCTATTTCAGTGAAAACCACATTAACTACGTCGACAAATCCAACAGCAGTCCTCTCCATCTGGCCGTGAGAGGCGGAAACATCGAGACGATCCGTTTCTGCATCAGCAGGGGGGCCAAAATTGACCAGCAACAGGTTGCTAAATCCAACTTTACAAAATGATTTGCGTTGCTTTCCTTTTTCTTTTTTGCCTTGATCGAGCTGCAGCACTCTGCTAGAAGTGTTGCACAACAAAATAACGGTGGCCGTCTGCTGGTGACGTTCACGTCTATCCGGAGTTGGATCAGGAACATAGAGAACACAGACGGCTGGCTAAATTGTTACAAATTACCTCCACTTACACTGTGGAACAATCATTGGCCTCCTCCTGCCAGTTCTGGTTATCTCATTAAAGGCTTGTGTTACACATCCCAAGCAAGTCTGGGAGATACTTTACTAAGTACGCGCGTGCGAGTGTGTGTGTGTGTGTGTGTGTGTGTGTGTGTGTGTGTGTGTGTGTGTGTGTGTGTGTGTGTACGCTAAGTTCTGCTGTCAAACTCAATATGTCACAGTGTAGGGCGTAATCTTATTGGAGGAACTTGTGATAATTAGAGTGATGTATTGCTTACTAATTGTTGTATGCGTATGTTTGCTGGCGTGCAGCACGACAAGTCGACGCCGCTTCATTTGGCGTGCACCCAGGGCGCCATCGAGGTGGTCAAACTGATGCTATGCTCCCACACCCGAGTGGAGGAGATCATTAACCTCAAGGATGGGGGCTGTCAGACGCCTCTACACAGGTGGGCGTACCGTACCTCTTCACTCTGGAATGACTATCACACTTACTTTTATTTGTTTTATATTTAGATTGACGCATAAACGAGTCTTAGATGGTGGCGTATCCCATAGTCGTCGAGCATGTGATCTAAAAGCGCAAAAAACCATTGAGGTCTATTGTTAGAGCTAAGTTCAAAAAGCATTGGTGTTAACAGTTGTGGCTGTAGGAAACCACCTGATGTAGTATTTACAAACTCAGCAAGATGGCAGTACCATTAGTGGTCAGCACCTGGCAGCAACAGAAACAGAGGACAAAGACCTAGTGTTGGAGACACGTCCTAAGAAATGAGACGCAACACATACAATAATCTGTAAAAAGTGTTTAGGAGCTACAATAGTTACAATAGCTGCGTAAACTAAGTCACCACAAGGAGCTATTTGAAAAATAAACATTCTAACTATGGTAAATTTTAAATTCAGAAAGTAGATTATCTTTCATGAAATGTATGTATTATCAGAGTCAGAGTTTGGTCCGCATTGCCGGCAGTAAGTCGGACCCGTTTCCAGCGAGAGTTGGACTCCGCCACGCTGCCCTTTGTCACCGATTCCGTTCATAACTTTTATTGGCAGAATTTCTAGGCGCAGTCAGGGCGTTGAGGGGATCTGGTTTGGTGGCTGCAGGATTAGGTCTCTGCTTTTTGCAGATGATGTGGTCCTTATGGGTTCATCTGGCCAGGATCTTCAGCTCTCACTGGATCGGTTCGCAGCCGAGTGTGAAGCGACTGGGATGAGAATTAGCACCTCCAAGTCCGAGTCCATGGTTCTCGCCCGGAAAAGGGTGGAGTGCCATCTCTGGGTTGGGGAAGGAGATCTTGCCCCAAGTGGAGGAGTTCAATTACCTAGGAGTTTGTTCATGAGTGCGGGAACGTCTTTAGTATTGCGGACGCTGTATTAATCCGTTGTGGTGCAGAAGGAGCTGAGCTGGAGGGCAAAGCTCTCAATTTACCAGTCGATCTACGTTCCCATCCTCACCTATGGTCATGAGCTTTGGGTTATGACCGAAATGGTTGAAATTTGTTTCCTCTGCCGGGTGGCAAGTCTCTCCCTTAGATATGGGGTGAGAAGCTCTGTCATCCAGGAGGTCAAAGTAAAACCGCTGCTCCTCCACAACGAGAGGAGACAGATGAGGTGTTCGGGCATCTGGTCAGGATGCCACCCAAACGCCTCCCTATGGAGGTGTTTCAGGCACGTCCAACCGGTAGGAGGCCACGGGGAAGACCCAGGACACGTTGGGAAGACTATCTCTCCCAGCTGGCCTGGGAACGCTTCGGGATCCCCCGGGAGGAGCTGGACGAAGTGGCTGGGGAGAGGGAAGTCTGGGCCTCCCTGCTTAGGTTACTGCCCCCACACCCCGATAAGGATAAGCAGAAGAAAATGGATGGATGGATGGATGAAATGTAGAAAATTGTAGTGAAGTTTGCCATAGTTAACTAGCTACAACTGTCTTAGCTAGCTCATATGTTGAACCATTTTTAAATTAAAGCAACATTCTAAACAATGCTCATTCTGAAAGTAGATTAGCTGTTTAATTGTTCATGAAATGCAGTAAATTGTAATAAATGGTGTTAGCTGCAAATGTGACATCGTAAGTTTACAAACTACAGCCACGTTGGCTAACTCATACAATGAGCCATTTTTATATGAAAGCAACATTCTAAACATAGCAAATGCTCCTTCTGAAAGTAGATTAGCTGTTTAATCATTCATGAAACGTAGTAAATTGTAGTGTAGTCCTTTAGCTGCTAGCCTGACGTTGTAATTTAGCTACAGCCGCGTTAGATAGCTCGTATGAAGAGGTATTTTAAAATATAAACTCCATTCTGAACTTAGCTAATGTAAATTCTGAAAGAGCTTAGCTGTCAAATAATTGAGGAAATGCAGTAAATTGTGGTGAAGTTTGTATTCTGCTACACCATTGTAGTTTATTAGCTACAGCCATGTTAGCTGGCTAATAGCTTGTTCATATAAAAAAAAACATTTTCAAATAAAAATTTATTGTAAACATGGATCATTTTAATTCTTAAATAGTTTAGCAGTCAAATGGTTATTGAAATGTGGTAGTAGAGTTTGTTTGCTGCTTTGACATTGTTTGCCAGCTACAGCCGCGTTAGTTAGCTTATACTGTATTGTGAGCCATTTTGAAATAAAAAGATCCATTTAAACATGGAAAATGTAAATTCTGATAGATTAGCAGTTTCATTGTTCATGAAATGTGTTCAATTGTAGTTAAGAACTCTGTTTACCGCTATGACATCAGTTCACTGCTACAGCTGCATTGACTCGCACGTATAAAGAGTCATTTAAAAATAACAACATTCTAAACATAGAAAATGGAAATTCTAAAAGTAGTTTAGCTCTCAATCATTCATGAAAGGTAGGAACTTGTGGTGAAGTCTGTTTGCTGACATTGTAATTTACTAGCTACAGCCATAAACCATTCATTCATTCATGTTAGCTAACTTGTATGACTAGCCATTTTAAAACAAAAACAACATTCTATACATGGCTAATGTAAACTCTGAGTGTAAATTGGAGTGAAGTCTGTTTGCTGCTACTTCGTTAGCTAGCTCATATGACAAACTATTTAAAATTATAACAATATTCTAAACATGGCTAATGTTTAAATTTTGAATGTAGACGAGCTGTTTAATCATTCATGAAAAGTAGTAACTTGTAGTGGAGTCCATATGCTGCTATGGCATCGTAGTTTAGTAGCTACAGCCACGTTAGCTAACTTGTATTATGAGCAATAATAACATTTTAAACATAGCAAATGTACATTCTGAAAGTAGATTAGCTGTCTAATCCTTCATTAAATGAAGTAAATTGTAATTACCGTATTTCTTTGAATTGCTAATTAATTTAAAACCTCTTCTCACTCCTGCGCTTACCAAAGGCATGCGGTAAAAGTATCCATCCATCCATCCATTTCCTACCGCTTATTCCCTTTTGGGGTCGCGGGGGGCACTGGCGCCCATCTCAGCTTGCGCTAATTATTTTAAAACCTCTTCTCACTCCGGCACTTCCCAAAGGCATGCATTAAAAATTTGAGTGTGATGTAAGCTTGGACCATAAATCCTACTGAATAACTCTTAATCTTCTTCCCTTTATGCGATTTCAAATTACCGGTATTGAAATCAGCCTCCTCCATTTCGAAAATGATGACAGGGGAAGTGTCACTCGTGACGTCACGAGTTTGACCAGGTGGTAATACTAAGCATGCGCTAATTATTTTGCGAAACGAGTTTGACCTGGCAGTAATTCAAGGCAGGCGCATACTATATGCCCTGCGGCAATTCAAGGAAATACGGTAAGTCCCTTTGCTGCAAATCTGACATCGTAGTTTACTAGCTTCAGCCGCATTAGCTAGCTCGTACGACCATCTGTTTTAAAATAAAAACAACATTCTAAACATGGCTCATGTAAATTCTGAAAGTAGACCAATGTAGTCAAGTAGTGTCACGTCAGTTTGTGGTTCTGGCATTACAGTTTAGTTAGACTGACCATACGTCTTCTTTTCCCTGGATATGTCCTCTTTTGCGGGGCTGTCTGGGCGGGGTTTCTTAAATGCCTCAAATTGCAATTTAGTAGCCACGGGCGCGTTAGCTAACTTGTATGACGAGCCATTTTAAAATTAAAATAACTTTCAATCAAAACACGGCATATTTACGTGGAGTAGCAGAGGATTGAATACGTGATAAAACACGAGTGTCCTCACTATGAAAATCAATTTATGTACTTTCTGCTTAGCCATATTGTCAGGCCACCAGGTGTGATGGCAGACCTCCTCACAGCACTTGGTTTGCAGGTGTGGTTGGTATATGAGACGACGAATAAAACACCATCTGCTTGTTATATGACACAAACACAAACAAAAGCTTGACTGCGTACAGTGTATTTTCAGTATATTGTTATTACATTACAACACCTGTTTCTCCTTTTGCAGGGCCACAATATTTGACCACGTGGAGCTGGCGGACTACCTCCTATCTTTGGTAAACAAGGCTTGCATGCACAAATATCCGCAGAAACACAAGATGATTGGCGCTTTAATAACGCAGTCATCAATAATTCCTCGATGTTTGAGTTTACATGCGCAATGCATCATGTACCAAAATGACTTATTACTTATTAGCTGTGCAAATGTTACAAGGTGCTGCCAATTACTTCTTGGCCATCTGCCGTGCTTTACAACACTGTGTTGTTAGGGGGAAACACAGGCTTCACCTCTTCGCAAGTCATTACCTGAGCAAACAGAGCAACAGGAAATAATGCTTTGCACATTGATCTTAAAGGCCTACTGAAATGAGATTTTAAATAAATAAATGATAAATGGGTTGTACTTGTATAGCGCTTTTCTACCTTCAAGGTACTCAAAGCGCTTTGACACTATTTCCACATTTACCCATTCACACACACATTCACACACTGATGGAGGGAGCTGCCATGCAAGGCGCCAACCAGCACCCATCAGGAGCAAGGGTGAAGTGTCTTGCTCAGGACACAACGGACGTGACGAGGTTGGTACTAGGTGGGATTTGAACCAGGGACCATTGGGTTGCGCACGGCCACTCTCCCACTGCGCCACGCCGTCCCACACTGGTTTTCTTATTTAAACGGGGATAGCAGGTCCATTCTATGTGCAAAGCGAGTTTGACGATATTGTCATATTTTTGCTGAAAGGATTTAGTAGAGAACATGG
This sequence comes from Nerophis ophidion, assembly GCF_033978795.1. Taxonomy (NCBI): domain Eukaryota; kingdom Metazoa; phylum Chordata; class Actinopteri; order Syngnathiformes; family Syngnathidae; genus Nerophis; species Nerophis ophidion. The sequence goes on along the minus strand of NC_084625.1, from coordinate 24,086,722 downwards.
ACGATAAAGTTCGCAATTTTTGGTCGCTAATAAAAAAGCCTTGCCTTTACCGGAAGTAGCAGACGATGTGCGCGTGACGTCCCGGGTTGTAGAGATCCTCACATTGTTTACAATCATAGCGAGCAGCAGCTACAGCTATTCAGACCGAGAAAGCGACAATATCCCCATTAATTTGAGCGAGGATAAAAGATTTGTGGATGAGGAAATTTAGAGTGAAGGACTAGAAAAAAAAGAAAAAAAAAGGTGATTACAGTGGGAGCGGTTCAGATGTTATTAGACACATTTACTAGGATAATTCTGGAAAATCCCCTATCTGCCTATTGTGTTGCTAGTGTTTTAGTGAGATTAAATAGTACCTGAAAGTCGAGGGGTGTGGTCACGGGTGTGTTGACGCCAGAGTCTCTGAGGGAAGTCACGGCAGCTGCAGCAGGACAGAAGCTCCGCTGATGTCTCCGGTAAGAGGCGACTTATTACCACAATTTTCTCACCAAAAACTGCCGGTTGACATGTAGTCGGGATCCATGTTCGCTTGACCGCTCTGATCCGTAGTAAAGCTTCATCTTCTGGAATTTTAAACAAGGAAACACCGGCTGTGTTATTGTGCCTTAAGGCTAAACGCTTCCCTCCTCCATCTTTCTACTTTGACTTCTCCATTATTAATGGAACAAATTGCAAAAGATTCAGCAACACAGATGTCCAGAATACTGTGTAATTATGCGATTAATGCAGACTACTTATAGCTTGGATCGGGCTGGAAAATAATGTCCGCTACAACCGGTGACGTCAAACGCACGCGTCATCATACCGCGACGTTTTCAACAAGACACTTCGCGGGAAATTTAAAATTGCAATTTAGTAAACTAAAAAAGCCGTATTGGCATGTGTTGCAATGTTAATATTTCATCATTGATGTATAAACTATCAGACTGCGTGGTCGGTAGTAGAGGGTTTCAGTAGGCCTTTAAAACAGTGCTGGGACTGTAAGCACGATGCACCAGTTAAAGAGAAGCCATTGGGGCGAATGTGTTTTAGAGTGATGATGCAAAGTTTCTCCCCAGGGTGCAGATGTAGACTGTCTTGACTGTAAAGGGAACCCCCCCTTGCTGGTGGCTACAAGCTGCGGCGCATGGAAAACCGTGGTGCTGCTCCTGTCAAAAGGTAATGACTGTAGCTCTTTTAGATATGGGCCACATGGGCATTTGCTCAGAGCAGCAGTGGTTCTCTACTGCATGATGTTTCTAGAACAAAAATACAAACAGTAAACCTATAATGCAAAAATACACTATATTGTCAAAATTACTTGGCCACCTGCCTTGACTCACTTATGAACTTGAAGTCACATCCCATTCCTAACCCACAGGGTTTAATATGATGTCGGTCCAACTTTTGCAGCTACTACAGCTTCAATACTTCTGGGAAGGCTGTCCACAAAGGTTGCGGAGTGTATTTATAATGTATTTTCCACCATTCTTCCAAAAGCGCATTGGTGAGGTCACACACTAATGTTGGTCAAGAAGGCCTGGTTCTCAGTTTCCGTTCTAATTCATCCCAAATGTGTTCTATGGGGTTCATGTCAGGACTCTGTGCAGGCCAGTCAAGTTCAACCACACCAGACTCTGTCATCCATGTCTTTATGGACCTTGCGTGCTTGTGACCAGGCCAAGTGATTAGAACACCTGATTATGATCATTTCAATGGGTGGCCAATACTTTTGGCAATATAGTGTACGTCAAGAAGGCATTTCTTTCTAATTTGATGATTTATACAGCTGATAAAATCCCCAAATTCAATGGGGGTGGTCTGGCTCACATGGTAGAGGGGCCATGCCAGCAACTAGAGGGCTCCAGTCGCTGCCTTTGTGTTTTTGGACAAAACACTTTACCCACCTTGCTGCCAGTGCCACCCACACTGGTTTAAATGTAGCTTAATGATGTAGATCATGGGTTTTCTTTAATTCTCTAGAGGAAAAGCGCTATATAAATATAATTCACTTCACTACACAATGCAAAATGGTTCCAAAAGTTCAATATTAAGTTCTAGTTCACTGGTTCTCAAACCTTTTTTGTTTTGAGTACCACATCATAAAAAACATTAAAATGACCAACATTAAAACACAGTCGAGTAGTAGACCTAAGTATTCATTAAAAACATGGCAGAGGTTTTATTAAGTTAGTTAGTTAGTTTATTATTTCTTTAGTCAATGTTCAACAAAATAAACAAACAGTTTTACATTCATAAACTGACAATTTTACAGACCGAAAGGGTTTAGGCTAAAGTTGAGCACTTATTTTGCCTAACCCTACAATCAATCACAGATACAAGATGAGCTTCATAGAAATATGAACTTTCCTTTACACAACATATTACAAATACACCTTGTACACAACATAAACGCTGTATTTAGAAGTATATTTAATATTTGGGGCCACTGAAATATTACACACAGTTTGGACAGTAAGACTGTTTGAAAATAGAAAAAACATTGTACTTCAATCATGTGATTTTTTTTCATCTTTTTTGAGGTACCACAGTTTGAGAAAATACCTTTTCCAGTTTTGTTCCCTTTTAAATAAAAATGCACCATGAGCCTCTACTTTATGGGTATCCAATGTGTGGCACAGGCGCCATTTGTAAACCGCAGCTAATCTTTTAACAGCCCACAGAGCATTTTAAAAATACTGTAGCCCAAAAAAACATACTTTGAATACAAATCATAAAACAATAGGTTGAATAAAGGGGAAAAAAGGGTGTATTGTAACAAGAAATTATTACAATACTGTAACTAATAGATACAAAGCTGTGATGAAGGCAGTTTCTTACTTTAAAACTGTCATTGCTCAAATAATGATGAATTCAAATCAATGTCGGTATGAATCATTGACGTGTTCAAGGCTCCAATTAATTCACATCAAATATTTTACTTCTAAATATTTTAAAGGTAAAATATAGCATATTTTGTTTGCCATTTTAATAAAACAAGGTTACATTTGACAAAAAGAGCACAGAACATAAGAAAACATGAACAAATTATCCCCCCCCAAAAAAAGACTAACTTTTAAGACTTTATTGACTGGGACCCTTTTGGGTCCCAGGACATTTAACCTTCACCCAAATTGGAGGGATAAATAAAAATAAAATTGCTTTTAAAAATTAAAAATAACAAAATGGCACCGAATGCTTTCATTTTTCGATGCATGGCCCTCAGTGTAAAAAGTTTGGATACCCTTGCTCTCTTTGCATTAAAATAACTCCTAAAATCCTTAAATTTTTGCACAATAGTCTAATTTATTACAATGAGAGAGTAAAAAAAGAGTTGTAAAAAAGAGTCGTTCAAAAGACTCGACTTGTTCGCAAATGTAACATCTCCAGTCTGGCCAGTGACTTGTGATCCACTGTTACTGCAGTGAGCGGCGTAGAGATACTGCTAGAGATGGTTACCTTTCACATTCAAATCGAAATGGTGCCAATTTTCTGTGCTTAGGAACCAATACCAGTACTCAACGGTACCACTTTTCAGTTCATGTGTTCATAAACGTTAATTTGTTTAATAATAAATCACACATTTTTTGTTTACCATTTCGCACTGAGCCATTAACTGCAACTGTGCTGCCCAGTTTTATAGCTGGTTTTCTTCCGCTGCCAATTCTCATTTGCAAGTATTATTTAGTAGGTTTTGCATGCAGTTGGGAGTAGTGTTTGGACTACGATGTGTTGCCGTAGCCAGGAAGTAGTCTTTGCCATTATGCTAGTCTAGTCTTATTTTGTGCCCTACAAAGTGTTTAAAGTTAAAGTTAAAGTACCAATGATTGTCACACACACACTAGGTGTGGCGAAATTTGTCCTCTGCATTTGACCCATCCCCTTGATCACCCCCTGGGAAGTGAGGGGAGCAGTGGGCAGCAGTGGTGCTGCGCCCGGGAATCATTTATGGTGATTTTACCCCCAATTCCAATCCTTGATGCTGAATGCCAAGCAGGGAGGCAATGAGTCCCATTTTTATAGTCTTTGGTATGACTCGACCGGGGTTTGAACTTACAACCTACCGATCTCAGGGCGGACACTCTAACCACTAGGCCACTGAGTAGGTTATACTGTAAGTATTGTATTTATTACACACCAGCTATTTATTTGCAAAATATACTGTATCTTAGTTAAAATTTTGCTACCAAATGTTGAAATTGCCATTTAAAATTACAATAGCGAATGAGTAGCATGTCTATGGTAAATCCAATGTAAACTAGCATTAAGTGAGCGCATTTTGAAAAGTGGAGCCTCACCTTTTGTTTAGGTGTTTTCTATCAGGCATGGTTGCTTTGTTGGCATAGAACATTGTAACATTACCCAAATGCAGTTTGGCTGAGTGTGTGATGAATACTGCTTGAGAGATTGTTTCCCTGCCAAGTGTTTAAGCTGGTGCCGAGTCTGCAACCAAGTCACGTGCAACAAAGGCATCCAAATTTGGTACCATTTGTCGATACTCAGCAGACTCGACAGAATGGAAAACCTAAAAAACCCTGTTTCCATATGAGTTGGGAAATTGTGTTAGATGTAAATATAAACGGAATACAATGATTTGCAAATCCTTTTCAACCCATATTCAGTTGAATATGCTACAAAGACAAGATATTGGATGTTCAAATTCGTAAACTTATTTTTTTTTGGCAAACAAAAATTAACTTAGAATTTCATGGCCGCAACACGTGCCGAAGTAGTTGGGAAAGGGCATGTTCACCACTGTGTTAAATCACCTTTTCTTTTAACAACACTCACTGAGGAAACTAATTGTTGAAGCTTTGAAAGTGGAATTATTTCCCATTCTTGTTTTATGTAGAGCTTCAGTCGTTCAACAGTTCGGGGTCTCCGCTGTTGTATTTTACGCTTCATAATAGCCACACATTTTTGATGGGAGACAGGTCTGGACTGCAGGCAGGCCAGGAAAGTACCCACACTCTTTTTTTATGTAGCCACACGTGCTGAATGTGGCTTGGCATTGTCTTGCTGAAATAAGCATGGGCGTCCAGGAAAAAGACGGCGCCTAGATGTCAGCATATGTTGTTCCAAAACCTGTATGTAGCTTTCAGCATTAATGGTGCCTTCACAGATGTGTAAGTTACCCATGCCTTGGGCACTAATGCACCCCCATACCATCACAGATGCTGGCTTTTCAACTTTGTGTCGATAACAGTCTGGATGGTTCGCTTCCCATTTTGAGACGATGTCGAATATTTCCAAAAACAATTTGAAATATGGACTCGTCAGATTACAGAACACTTTTCCACTTTGCATCAGTCCATCTTAGGGACGGCGTGGCGCAGTGGGAGAGTGGCCGTGCGTAACCCGAGGGTCCCTGGTTCAAATCCCACCTAGTACCAACCTCGTCACGTCCGTTGTGTCCTGAGCAAGACACTTCACCTTTGCTCCTGATGGGTGCTGGTTGGTGCCTTGCATGGCAGCTCCCTCCATCAGTGTGTGAATGGGTAAATGTGGAAGTAGTGTCAAAGCGCTTTGATTACCTTGAAGGTAGAAAAGCGCTATACAAGTACAACCCATTTATTTATCTTAGATGATCTCGGGCCCAGAGAAGCCGGCGGCGTTTCTGGATGTTGTTGATAAATGGCTTTCGCTTTGCATAGTAGAGCTTTAACTTGCACATACAAATATAGCAACAAACTGTATTTAGTGACAGTGGTTTTCTGAAGTGTTCCTGAGCCCATGTGGTGATATCCTTTAGAGATTGATGTTGGTTTTTGATACAGTGCCGTCTGAGGGATCGAAGGTCACGGTCATACAATGTTGGTTTCCGGCCATGCCGCTTACGTAAGGTGATTTCTCTAGATTCTCTGAACCTTTTGATGATATTATGGACCATAGATGTTGAAATCCCTAAATTTCTTACAATTGCACTTTGAGAAACGTTGTTCTTAAACTGTTTGACAATTTGCTCACGCAGTTGTGGACAAAGGGTGTAGCTCGCCCCATCCTTTCTTGTGAAAGACTGAGCATTTTTTGGGAAGCTGTTTTTATACCCAATCATGGCACCCACCTGTTCCCAATTAGCCTGCACACCTGTGGGATGTTCCAGATAAGTGTTTGATGAGCATTCCTCAACTTGATCAGTATTTTTTTTGCCACCTTTCCCAACTTCTTTGTGACGTGTTGCTGGCATCAAATTCTAAAGTTAATGATTATTTGCAAAAAAAAAATGTTTATCAGTTTGAACATCAAATATGTTGTCTTTGTAGCATATTCAACTGAATATGGGTTGAAAATGATTTGCAAATCATTGTATTCCATTTATATTTAACACAATATCCCAACTTATATGGAAACGGGGTTTGTATTAAAGTACTTAATTGGCCACACATCCCTAGATACTGGAATTGTTTTTATACTACGGCAAGCTAAAGTTGAACAGGAAATAGTAGGAAGCCAACTTTCGCTTGTTTAGAGGAAGTATCTGTATCTGAAGGCCATTAGCCATCAAACACTATGTAGTATTATTTTTTAAATTACATTTTCATTTTTCAAACGATGAGCTTCACTTAAATCTATTTCTGCAGCCTAACAAAAAGTACACTTTGCAAATAGCAGTGTAGTCAATTTTTACATTGGATGTAAATAAAGTAGTTAAAGGATCGATCACTCTCATTTGTTAAATTATTGGCTGCCGAGCAGATCTATAGGCGGTCATGTTTCCCTCTGGGTCGAGTAGAAAGTGATGGTCGATTGTCACCATGGTGACAAAGACCATTCTGAAAGACTGTATATAAGATATACAATGTTTGGTTCCCTCTGGGTACTCCGGCTTCCTCCCACTTCCAAAATCATGCACCTGGGGATAGGTTGATTGGAAACACTAAATGGTCCCTAGTGTGTGAATGTGAGTGTGTATGTTGTCTATTTGTGTTGGCCCTGCGATGAGGTGGCGACTTGTCCAGGGTGTACCCGCCTTCTGCCCGAATGCAGCTGAGATTGGCTCCCGCGACCCCCCGGAACCCCACAAGGGACACGCGGTAGGAAATGGATGGATGTTTTTTTTTGTATGTAATGTGTTATGATCCGCTGCCCGGATCATATTATGTTTTGGTTTTGAGTCTTTTTGTACTATGTTCTGCTAATTGTTGCCTTAGTTCCTGCTTGCACTTCCTTGTTTGATCTTGTCTCCATAGTTACTTATTAGTTTCACCTGCAACTTGTTTCTGGACGCACCCCTGTTTTTGTAATTACTGACCTGATTTAAGCCTGCCTATTTTGTTCATTCGACCTTGCTTCGTAATTTGTGTTTCACAACAGTGACGACTCTAATCCCTGATTCTGGTAACCAGTTTTGTAATCGCCAGCTTCCACGCTATGCTTTAGTTTTTTTCTAGCTCCCATGCTAGTTCTGTTTGTTTTGCCTTTTGTGCCTAGTACCAGTTTTTCTGTTTCATAGTCTGTTTTATTTATTAAATAAATATTTGGTTCTTACCTTCGCGCTGTGTTCGTAGCCCGACTGCATCAAGAAAGAACGAACCCGCATCACGATGCCCAGTATTCGTCACATAATGTTTTATATTTTGTTATTATTGAAAAAAATACTAATAAATAAATACAACCATGTTAATATAACAACTTCCATAAAATAAGTTTGTGGGAAGTGACATTATGCACAGACTGATCATTATAAAGTGACAATACACCTGGCAAAAAAACGAGAGTCACAAACTTAACCGACTGTTTTACTCAGGGTGCAACAAAAGTACACACGTAAAATAGCAAATTAACACAGGACATAAACTACTATTCTATGTTAGTGTAGAAATAAGATTCAAATGCTCTAACAAGCATGCATGAAAATTCACCTGTATTTACAAACCAGTAAGGCATGCTGGGCAATCTTGTGGCAATATTGAATTTTGATTTACGGTTCACAATTGGACAAAACAGAACCAAAGAGTGACCATGAGAGATTATCATCATAAATCTACATCTTTGTCCACGTTACAAAGATGTCACATCTTAAATTACACAGAGTACAAACCCCGTTTCCATATGAGTTGGGATATTGTGTTAGATGTAAATATAAACGGAATACAATGATTTGCAAATCCTTTTCAACCCATATTCAGTTGAATGCACTACAAAGACAAGATATTTGATGTTCAAACTCAAACTTTATTTTTTTTTTGGAAAATAATAATTAACTGAGAATTTCTTGGCTGAAACATGTGCCAAAGTAGTTGGGAAAGGGCATGTTCACCACAACGTTACATCACCTTTTCTTTCAACAACACTTAAACGTTTGGGAACCAAGGGAACTGAGGAAACTAATTGTTGAAGCTTTGAAGGGTGAATTCTTTACCATTCTTCAGTCGTTCAACAGTCCGGGGTCTCCGTTGTCGTATTTTACGCTTCATAATGCGCCACACATTTTCGATGGAAGACTGGTCTGGACTGCAGGCGGGCCAGGAAAGTACCCGCACTCTTTTACTTCGAAGCCTATGCTGTTGTAACATGTGGCTTGGCCTTTTCTTGCTGAAATAAGCAGGAGCGTCTATGAAAAAGACGGCGCTTGGATGGCAGCATATGTTGTTCCAAAACCTGTATGGACCATTCAGCATTAATGGTGCCTTCACAGATGTGTAAGTTACTCATCCCTAGGGCACTAATACACCCCCCTACCATCACAGATGCTGGCTTTTGAACTTTGCATCGATAACAATCCAGATGGTTATTTTCCTCTTTGTTCCGGAGGACACCACGACTACAGTTTCCAAATAAATTTGAAATGTGTACTCGTCAGACCACAGAACACTTCTACACTTTGCATCAGTCCATCTTCGATGAGCTCGGGCCCATCGAAGCCGGCGGCGTTTCTGGGTGTTGTTGTAAATGAGTTTGGCTTTGCATAGTAGAGTTTTAACTTGCACCTACGAATGTAGCGACCAACTGTAGTTACTGACAGTGTTTTATGAAGTGTTCCGGAGCCCATGTGGTGATATCCTTTACACATGGATGTTGGTTTTTGATGCAGTGCCGGCTGAGGGATCAAAGGTCCGTAATATCATCGCTTACGTGCAGTGATTTCTCCATATTCTCTGAACCTTTTGATGATTTTACGGACCGTAGATGGTAAAATCCCCAAATTTCTTGCAATAGCTCGTTGCGAATTGTTGTTCTAAAACTGTTCGACAATTTGCTTAGAAAGTGGTGACCCTTGCCCCATCCTTGTTTGTGAATTACTTAGCATTTCATGGAAGCTGTTTTTATACCCAATCATGACACCCACCTGTTTCCAATTAGCCTTTACACCTGTGGGATGTTCCAAATAAGTGTTTGATGAGCATACCTCAACTTTATCAGTATTTATTGCCACCTTTCCCAAATTCTTTGTCACGTGTTGCTGGCATCAAATTCTAAAGTTAATGATTATTTGCAGAAAAAAAAATGTCTATCAGTTTGAACATCAAATATGCTGTCTTTGTACTTTGCTTACAAAGTCACCACTTTGTAAGCAAATTGTCGAACAGTTTTGGAACAACATTTCTCAACGAGCTATTGCAAGGAATTTAGGGATTTTACCATCTACGGTTCGTAAAATCATAAAAAAGTTCAGAGAATCTGGAGAAATCACTGCATGAAAACGATGATATTACGGACTCTTTATCCCTCAGGCGGTACTGCATCCAAAACTGAAATCAGTGTGTAAAGGATATCACCACATGGGCTCAGGAACACTTCATAAAACCACTGTCAGTAACTACAGTTGGTGGCTACATCCGTAAGTGCAAGTTAGAACTCTACTATGCAAAGCAAAACCCATTTATCAACACTATCCTGAAACACCGCCGGCTTGGATGGGCCCGAGCTCATCTAAGATGGACTGATGCAAAGTGGAAAGGTGTTCTGTGGTCTGACGAGTCCACATTCCAAATTATATTTGGAAACAGAGGACGTGGTGTCCTCCAGAACAAAGAGGAAAATAACCATTTGGATTGTTATAGGTGCAAAGTTCAAAAGCCAGCATCTGTGATGGTATGGGGGTGTATTAGTGCCCAAGGCATGGGTAACTTACACATCTGTGAAGGCACCATTAATGCTGAATGGTCCATACAGGTTTTGGAACAACATATGCTGCCATCCAAACGCCGTCTTTTTCATAGACGCTCCTGCTTATTTCAGCAAGACAATGCAAAGCCACATTCAGCACGTGTTACAATTGCTTGGTTACATAAAAAAAAAAAGAGTGCGGGTACTTTCTTGGCCCGCCTGCAGTCCAGACCTGTCTCCCATCGAAAATGTGTGGCACATTATGAAGCGTAAAATACGACAGCGGAGACTCCGGACTGTTGAACGACTGAAGCTCTACATAAAAGAAGAATAGGAAAGAATTCACCTTCCAAAGCTTCAACAATTAGTTTCCTCACCTCCCAAATGTTTATTGAGTGTTGTTAAAAGAAAAGGTGATGTAGCACAGTGGTGAACATGCCCTTTCCCAACTACTTTGGCACGTGTTGCAGCCATGAAATTCTAAGATAATTATTATTTGCAAAAAAAAAAAGTTTATGAGTTTGAACATCAAATATCTTGTCTTTGTTGTGCATTCAATTGAATATAGGTTGAAAATGATTTGCAAATCATTGGGTTCACGGTGGCAGAGGGGTTAGTGGGTCTGCCTCACAATACGAAGTTCCTGCAGTCCTGGGTTCAAATCCAGGCTCGGGATCTTTCTGTGTGGAGTTTGCATGTTCTCCCCGTGAATGCGTGGGTTCCCTCCGGGTACTCCGGCTTCCTCCCACTTCCAAAAACATGCACCTGGGGATAGGTTGATTGGCAACACTAAATTGGCCCTAGTGTGTGAATGTGAGTGTGAATGTTGTCTGTCTATCTGTGTTGGCCCTGCGATGAGGTGGCGACTTGTCCAGGGTGTACCCCGCCTTCCGCCCGATTGTAGCTGAGATAGGCGCCAGCGCCCCCCGCGACCCCAAAAGGGAATAAGCGGTAGAAAATGGATGGATGTATTCCATTTATATTAACATCTAACACAATTTCCCAACTCATATGGAAATGGGGTTTGTAAGTAAAGGGGGAAGGAGGTCTTGCCCAGGCCACCCCTGAACTGCTGCTTAAGTCACAATGTGTACAAGTTTGAACAATTCAAAATGTCCAAAAAGGAAGATAATTATGTGTACCGGTATATGATAAATAAAAAGGTAAAAAAGTACACTTGCATATCTCATAAGTCATACCATTACTTTTGGTATTCTCTTCTTAGGGGCGGATGTCAATCTAAAGGACAAGTTTGGTTGCAACTTCCTCCACTTAGCCATCCTGCAACCTAAAGGGTTGAAGAACCTCCCAGAAGAAATTCTGCAGGTATGCGTTTAAGATATTTATGACCTCCTGCGTTTGTTTTTAGCCATTAAAAGATTAGAATCTTATTCCCGTATTGACCTTCTGCAGAGGCACTTAACGCCACAATAATAATAAGAAGTCTGCTGATTCTGTGCTTTAAAAATGCCGTCAAAGTAGTGAGCGGTTGGCATATTCTTGTTTATCACAGAGCACAATCATTTATGTAATCTGCATATGTGTTTACATCTGTTATGTAAGCTGTTGTAATTACGCTGCGTGACTGCTTTGGCACACGCGATGCTTCCAGGCTATTTGTGCACACATGGATCCATGCGTGTTCCTGCTGTGCTTCCTTGTCACTTTTTAGCGTAACAATGTGAAGGCCTTGCTAAGCTGCGAGGATAACGAGGGCTGCACCCCGCTCCACTACGCATGCAGGCTGGGCATCCACGATTCGGTGCGGAACATGCTGGGACTCTCGGGGCAGCTGGGCCTCGCTTGCAAGTCCAAGGATAAGAAATCTGCCCTGCACTTCGCTGCTCAGTGAGTTTGACTCTTTTTGCACTGAATGATACCCACTCAGCTCTACTTTGACCAAATTGTATTAAAACGCATGGACAAGTCGAACCTCGGATTCAAGAGGAACAGTGCGGTTTTCGTCCTGGATGTGGAACTATGGACCAGCTCTATACTCTCCGCAGGGTCCTTTGAGGGTGCATGGGAGTTTGCCCAACCAGTCTACATGTGCTTTGTGGACTTGGAATTCCTGTGGGGAGTGCTTAGAGAGTATGGGGTATCGGACTGTCTGATTGTGGCGGTCCGCTTCCTGTACAATCAGTGTCAAAGTTTGGTCCACATTGCCGGCAATAAGTCAGACACGCATACTTGCCAACCTCGAGACCTCCGAGTTCGGGAGGTGGGGGTCGTGGTTAAGAGGGGAGGATTATATTTACAGCTGTTGTGTGCGCCGTTGTGTACTGCACTCTCTAAAAGCCATATACGTTATTGTCACATATGCATGATTGATTGATTGAAACTTGTATTAGTAGATTGCACAGTTCAGTACATATTCTGTAGAATTGACCACTAAATGGTAACACCCGAATAAGTTTTTCAACTTGTTTAAATCGGGGTCCACGTTAATCAATTCATCATGTTACAAATATATACTATCAGCATAATAAAGTCATCACACAAGTTAATCATCATAGTGTATACACTGAATTATTTACATTATTTACAATCCATGTGGTGGGATGAGGAGCTTTGGTTGATATCAGTACTTCAGTCATCAACAATTGCATCAACAGAGAAATGGACATTGAAACAGTGTAGGTCTTACGTAGTAGGATATGTACAGCGAGTAGAGAACATAGAGAGTTCAGATAGCATAAAAAAAGTATATACATTAGAAATACATTAGATTATTTACAATCCGGGGAGAAGGGATGTGAATGGAGGAGGATATTAGTAAAGGGTTGAAGTTGCCTGGAGGTGTTGTGGTGCATGTACAATAGATGGCAGTATTGTCCTGTTTAAGAGTGTCACAACATTGCTGTTTACAGCAGACAAACTGCTTTACGGTAGACGAAAACATTACTGTTGTTGTTGTGTGTTGTTACCGCGCTGGGAGGACGTTAATGAAACTGTTTAACAATAAACCCACATAAGAAACCAAGAACTCATCCTCGATCATTCTACAGTTATAACGTCATTGGGCAGACACGCTGTTTGTATTGTGGGAAAGCAGACGTGAAAACAGGCTGTTCACACTCAGGTCCGCATGGAGCTGGAGGGGGCGTGGCCTCCAGCTCCGCCTGAATTTCGGGAGATTTTCGTGACAAAATTTGTCCTGGGAGGTTTTCAGGAGAGGCGCTGAATTTCGGGAGTCTCCCGGAAAATTCGGGAGGGTTGGCAACTATGCAGACACGTATCCAGTGAGGGATTCCGCCAGGGCTGCCCTTTGTCACTGATTCTGATTAGAACCTTTATGGGCAGAATTTCTAAGCGCAGTCAGGGCGTTGAGGGAGACCGGTTTGGTGGCTGCTGGATTAGGTCTCTGCTTTTTAGAGATGATGGGGTCCTGATGGCTTCATCTGACCAGGATCTTCAGCTCTCACTGGATCAGTTCGCAGCAGAGTGCGAAGCGACTGGGATGAGAATCAGCACCTCCAAGTCCGAGTCCATGGTTCTCGCACGGAAAAGGGTGGAGTGCCATCTACAGGTTGGGGTGGAGACCCTTCCCCAAGTACCTAGGAGTCTTGTTCACAAGTCAGGGAAGAGTGGATCGTGAGATTGGCAGGCGGATTGGTGCGGCGTCTTTGGTAATGCAGATGCTGTATCGATCCGTTGTGGTGAAGAAGGAGCTGAGAGGGAAGGCAAAGCTCTCAATTTACCGGTCGATCTACATTCCCATCCTCACCTATGGTCATGAGCTTTGGAGTCATGACCGAAAGGACAAGATCATGGGTACAAGCGGCCGAAATGAGTGTCCTCCGCCGGGTGGCGGGGCTCTCCCTTAGAGATAGGATGAGGAAAAACTCTGCCATCCGGGAGGAACTCAAAGTAAAGCCGCTGCTCCTCCACATCGAGAGGAGCCAGGTGAGGTGGTTCAGGCATCTGGTCAGGATGCCACCCGAACGCCTCCATAGGGAGGTGTTTTGGGCACGTACGACCGGTAGGAGGCCACGGGGAAGGAAGACCCAGGACACGTTGGGAAGACTACGTCTCCCGGCTGGCCTGGAAACGCCAGTCGGGAGATGTATATATATATATATATATATATATATATATATATAATAATTGGTCATCGATGAATGACACCACAGAAGCATAGCCAGGGAAATGATTGCTCCTTAGAGACTTGAGCCTCGATGTTCCACAAGCCAAATCTTTCATTAATATAACTGAAGAACAGTGAGATGAGGTCAATTTAGCATAATAAGTGCTCTTAAAAGTTACCTCAGTGTACGGTCATTTTTTAATTTTTGCGGCAAAATTTTTTTTTTTTTTTTTTTAAAGATTAATCGGCCGTGACAGCTCCATTACGCAGTGACCCAAAGGACTGGAATAGAATCCAATTAGCCAGGCATATGTGATTTTCTTTTTTTTTTTTTTCATACCAGGAATGTGAAATGAGTGGACAGTCACCAATTTTGTCATTGACTTGAGCGTTAGCTGCAGTCATTCCAGGAGAGCCAAGGGGCAAATGAAAGGCCGTGTTACGGTATCACGCTTTAAATCTTTCCGACAGCGCTTCAAGTAGTCTCGTCACACTCCTTTAAAAGGCCAAAGGAGGCTCACAACGATCGTAATAGGACTTATGAGTTATAGACGTCATAACAGTGCTGCTGGCCCCTGAACGCCCTTTTCAGAAATTGCTTATTTTTTTTCTCCCTGCAGGTATGGGCGTATTAATACGTGTCACAGGTTGCTGGAGACCATCAAAGACTCGCGCTTGCTTAACGAAGGCGACGAGCGGGGTTTGACGCCGCTTCATTTAGCGTCCAGAGGGGGGCACACACAGGTAGTGGAGCTGCTGCTGCGCAAAGGTGCTCTTTTTCACAGGTAAACATCCCAACACACATCACATAAAAAATAATTTTGTCAAGTGACATCAAGGATTATACGTTGGTCACGTTCTCAGACATATTGAACTATTGAGCTCCAGACACCATTCTAAACGACAAAACAGACGGAAACTTGGAAAGCATAGCGCAGTGGTTCTTAAAGGGGAACATTATCTCCAGACCTATGTAAGTGTCAATATATACTTTGATGTTGCAGAAAAAAGACCACATATTTTTTTAACCGATTTCCGAACTCTAAATGGGTGAATTTGGGCGAATTAAACGCCTTTCTATTATTTCCTATCGGAGCGATGACGTCAAGACGTGACGTCTCCTAGGTAGTCAACGCCATTTTCTCCACCACATTACACGCAGCAAGTCAAATCAGCTCTGTTATTTTCCGTTTTTTTCGACTGTTTTCCGGTACCTTGGAGACATCATGCCTCGTCGGTGTGTTGTTGGAGGGTGTGACAACACGATCAGGGACGGATTCAAGTTGATTTACGTAGAATGTGCATCGATTAGCACGGCATGCTAAGCGATGCTAACATGCTATTCAGGCTAGCTGTATGTACTTATTGCATCGTTATGCCTCATTTGTAGCTATATTTGCATCCAGCCTTACCCTCCATTCACATTTAATGCCAAACAAACATACCGATTTAAATTGCTCCAGTGTCACAAGATGCGAAAGTCCCTCTTTTGGTCCGCACATTTTACCGGCGATGCTACGACAGACATGGCACAAAGATGCATGGATACTCTGCGACACTCAAAGCAGATTCATTTCCAACGATAAAGTCAAAGAAATTACAAAGATGAGTTTTGTTGATGTTATTGACTTATGTGCTAATCAGACATATTTGGTCGCGGCATGACTGCCAGCTAATTGATGCTAACATGCTATGTAGGCTAGTTGTATGTACATTTGTAGCTGTATTTGCATCCAGCGTTTCCTTCCACCCACATTTAATGCCAAACAAACACTTACCAATCGAGGGATTTAAGTTGATCCAGTGTCAAAAGATGTGAAACTTCCGATCATTGGTCTGCACATTTTACCGCCGATGCTAAGGCAGACATAGCCGAATAGCGTCAATAGCTATTCGCTCAATAGCTTCAGTTTCTTCTTCAATTTCGTTTTCGCCATCTGGCTCCCTACTCCAACCATCCGTTTCAACAGATTACGCGATTCAACAGATTACGCTTAAACCGCTGAAATCCGAGTCTGAATCCGAGCTAATGTCGCTATATCTTGCTGTGCTATCCGCCATGTTGTTTGTATTGGAATCACTGGATGACGTCACAGGAAAATGGACAGTGGCTTTGCAGATGGCGAAAATCAGGCACTTTAAGCCTTTTTTCGGGATATTCCGGGACGGGTAACATTTTGAAAAAAGCTTTGTAAAATAAAATAAGCCACTGGGAACTGATTTTTATTGGTTTTAACCCTTCTGAAATTGTGATAATGTTCCCATTTAACCTGGGTTCGATCGAACCCTACGGGTTCGGTCAGTCGGCCACAGGGGTTCGACGGAGCCTCCGTCCAAACCTGACTAAATAACAAGTTCAATGTTTTATTATTATAATCAAATGACAGCAATCATTTCCATTAGATTATTTTTTAATATATATATATACGGTATAGCTCGGTTGGTAGAGCGGCCGTACCAGCAACTTGAGGGTTGCAGGTTCGATCCCCGCTTCAGCCATCCTAGTCACTGCCATTGTGTCCTTGGGCAAGACACTTTACCCACATGCTCCCAGTGCCACCCACGCTGGTTTAAATGTAAAAATTAGATATTGGGTTTCACTATGTAAAGCGCTTTGAGTCACCAGAGAAAAAGCGCTGTATAAATGTAATTCACTTAATATAAGTGTTTTGGCACACTTACAATGACAAACAAAACAACATTGTTTTTCATGAGCTCTGTACAATTTGGGGTTGGAAATAATTTGTACCCCTTTCAGATATCGCATTTAGGTCCCACTAAAACATTCACATATGCACAATGAGATTTAAACATGGGATCATGTGTACATTCCTGTAACTTTCTGTTTGTAAGATATATACTTATTAGTATTTCTTTAATATAGTAACATCATTAAATCAAGAAAAAACATTTTATTTTTCACTAAAGAAGGGTTCGGTGAACGCGCATATGAAACTGGCAGTTCCGTACCTCCAACAAGGTTAAGAACCACTGGCATAGAGGTCTACAACTTCTTTGTGTGTGACTGGGTCAAGGAAATTGGTATCAAATAAATATGCATTGTTTTTGCTCGGGTAAGGTTCCATTTCAAGATCTAACTTTGCGTCTAAGATGCCATGTTTGTTGCACGCGCCATTTACAAGTTGAGTGTTTTTCCCAGTCTTTATGAACATATAACTATAGATCATATCAGATCAAATCAACTTTATTTATAAAGCACATTTAAAATTTACCACAGGGGTAGCCAAAGTGCTGTACAATGGACAGGTTAAAAGATAATAAGAAGACCGAGCAAACAACACCACACAAACAAAACATGATAAAAAAATAAATAAATAAAACATAAAAAACAGGTTCACAGCAGGTATATAATGGGGCGCCATTGCAGGATGGATACCACTTAGTGTTAAAAGCCAAGGAATAAAAGTATGTTTTTAAGACAGATTTAAAAACAGGAAGAGAGGAGGCTTGTCTAATACTCACAGGTAGGTCGTTCCAGAGCTTGGGAGCAGCAGCAGTGAAAGCTATGTCACCTCTAAGCTTCAGCCTTGTGTCAGGCACCGTCAGTAGCAGCTGATCGGCTGATCTTAGGGATCGAGTGGGGGAGTAAGGCTGAAGGAGGTCGGAGAGATATTTTGGCACGAGGTTGTTTTGACATTTAAAAACAAATAGAAGGAGTTTAAAATTGATTCGATAACGCACATGGAGCCAGTGAAGGGACCCTAATATAGGGGTGACGTGCTCACGTCTGCGGGTCTGTGTTAGCGGACGAGCAGCAGAATTCTGCACGAGCTGCAGGCCGTCGAGGGAGGCCTGGCTAATGCCGACATACAGGGCATTGCAGGAGTCTAAACGATTCGAGATAAAGGTGTGAATTAATTTCTCAAGGTCAGGTCCTGACAGAAGCGGTTTCACTTTCGCTATTTGGCGTAATTGATAAAAGCTTTTTTGAACGACGCTGCTGATTTGTTTTCCGAATTTAAAAACTGAGTCGAACTTTACCCCCAAGTTTGTGACACAGTCGCTGAGATACGGGGTCAGAGTGCCGAGGTCAACGTTGGGGGAGGGAGAGCGACTTGGACCGAACAACATAACTTCTGTTTTGTCTTCATTTAGACTCAGGAAGTTAGCTGAAAGCCAGGCTTTGATGTCGTGTAGGCAGTCAATGAGACGTTGAACTGTGTTGTTTTGTGCCATGGGAAAATAGATCTGGCAATCATCGGCATAAAAATTAAATGCAATACCATACTTCCTAAAAATAGAACCAAAGGGAAGAAGGTAAAGCGCAAATAAGATTGGGGCAAGGATTGAGCCCTGGGGGACCCCGTGTGGTAGAGGAGCTGTGGAAGACATAAAACTGTATTTTTACACAAAAACTCCTGTCGGCTAGGTACAACTGGAACCAGTTGAGGGCGACGCCCCCTAATACCCACACAGTTCTCAAGACGAGTGATTAAGGTGGCGTGGTCGACGGTGTCGAACGCAGCAAACAGATCTAAAAGCACCAGGACGACATATTTGCCAGAATCAGTTGACAGGAGGATTGTATGTGCTGAAAGCTTAATTTATGATTGCTGCCTTTGGTAAAAGCTTAACTCTTGTAGGTTTTGCTCGAATTTGCTTTCTTTTATTTAGACTCGCCGAGTTGGTGCTTGTTGAAACACTTGTTAGCAGTGGTGTGCTGTCAGGGCCAGCAAGGCCTTCTCTGTCGACCTAACATAACCTGAAATCATGATCATAATTAAAGATAAAAGTATGTTTTTTATTTACTTTCACTAAATATCTAAAAGTATTCAGATTCTCTTCATGTCTTATTATGCTCCTTCCAGTGATGTTTTTAAATTAAAGTTTGCATCCAATCAGAATTCAGTTGGCTTATGTTGCCATGCTGTACCAAATCTGCCTGCGGCCTTTAGAATCAAAAATGCAGGCGTCCAAACACTGTAAGCAAACGGGCACATACAGTTCATAGATAATTGCGATAGCCAATCAGATCACGAGTTGTTGTCAGTTAGGCCTTCTAAATGGCCTCACGTTGAACGTGACATTTACACGTCCTGTGACTGGATACTCACCGGGACCGTTAGCGGATGAATTTGAGAGCACATACAGTTGATAGACAGTTGCGATATCCAATCAGATCACAAGTTGTTAAAAGTAGCATATCTAGGTAGCCTGATGTTAACTGTGATTGGATATTGTCACGCCTGTGAATCAGGTTTTATCTTTGCTCATGTTATGTTTTGTTTTTTGGACTCTTGTTTCCTGTTTTGCACTTACTTGTTTTGTTTTGTTTCCATAGTAACCCATTAGTTTCCACCTGGTCTCTTAGTCATGCCCCGGTCCTCAGCCCTCACACCTATTATCAATAATCACAGCTAGTATTTAAGCCATTTGTTTTCTGTTCCTCGGCCTGGCAACTTTACCGGATATATTGTATTGAACTCTACCTACCCTCATGACCACGCACCTACCTTACCTTGCCGACCTGCATGCCTTGCCACGCTGTTTCTTGTTTGACCACGCCACGTAAGACTTTTTGTATTTATGCCTCAGTGCAAGTTTTTGGTTTGTTTTGTGCCATAGATAGTATCTTTTGTTTATTTGTATATAGTCATGCCATTGTACTGTTTTTGTTTGGAGTGTAGTCTAGTTTAACATCCGCCATTGTGCGCGCCCTTTGGTTTTTTTTTCTTTTAATTATAGTGGTAAATAAAACAATATGTACTTACATTCACGTCTTGCTCGTGCAAATCATCCTTTGCGTGGAAGAAGCAAAATAAGTCCATGTCCTGACAGATATTCGCTTGTCATTCCAAAGTGAGTATCCAATCACAAATTGCAATTTAGCTGGAAGCAGGCCGTGTTGCGCTGTAACCCACAAAGAAGGAGAACAAAACGTTGATTAGGTGGCAGGTATATATTTGCAAGGCCATTTTCAAAAAGGATTTTTAAAGAGAAACTACATTTTGTGAGACGATGTCGGCCAACCCCGGAAGCTAGCTTAGCTGTGTCCGTGATGAAATGGGGAAATGCCCACCATTTCCACTCGAATCAACCGACTACAAGCGGATCCACTGGCTTATACGGCGTCGAATGGGTGCTACAAATAGTGAGTTTAAATATTTTATGCCTTTTATTTTTTCATGTTTAATGTTTTTTTTGCAATTTTAATTTTGACAGTACCACATTAGATATATTTTAATTGCTGATGCGGGTTGATTGATTTTTAAATGAGCCGGAAAATAACCTGTTTTGTACACTGTTGAGGTGTTTCAATGGCTAGTAGTGTATAGATGTTTTCCTGTATAGTATTTTTCCGGCAATGGTCATGTGGTGACATAAATTATGGTATTTGTATTTTGAGAGGTAATCATTGAAGTCGGACATAACTGAAGGCCTCGATGGGAAATGCATGGCCCGCCACTGGTGTTTAGGAAATTCAAACAATATCAATCAATCAATCAATCAATCAATCAATCAATCGTTTATTTATATAGCCCTAAATCACTAGTGTCTCAAAGGGCTGCACAAACCACAACACAAACAACAACGACATCCTCGGTAGAGCCCACATAAGGGCAAAGAAAACTCACCCCAGTGGGACGTCGGTGACAGTGACAATGATGACTATGAGAAACCTTGGAGAGGACCGAATATGTGGGCAACCCACCCCCCCCAGGGGACCGAATGCAATGGATGTCGAGCGGGTCTAACATGATACTGTGAAAGTTCAATCCATAGTGGATCCAACACAACCGTGAGAGTCCAGTCCAAAGTGGATCCGACACAGTAGCGAAAGTGGAGCCAACAGGAAACCATCCCAAGCGGAGGCAAATCAGCAGCGCAGAGATGTCCCCAGCCGAATTACAGACGAGCGGTCCATCCTGGGTCCCGACTCTGGACAGCCAGTACTTCGTCCATGGCCACCGGACCGGACCCCCTCCACAAGGGAGAGTGGGACAAAGGAGAAAAAGAAAAGAAACGGCAGATCAACTGGTCTAAACAGGGGGTCTATTTAAAGGCTAGAGTATACAAATGAATTTTAAGGTGAGACTTAAATGCTTCTACTGAGGTGGCATCTCGAACTGTTACCGGGAGGGCATTACAAAGTACTGGAGGCCGAACGGAAAACGCTCTATAGCCCGCAGACTTTTTTTGGGCTATGGGAATCACTAATAAGCCGGAGTCCTTTGAACACAGATTTCTTGCCGGGACATATGGTACAATACAGTCGGCAAGATAGGCTGGAGCTAGACCATGTAGTATTTTATACATAAGTAGTAAAACCTTAGTCACATCTTAAGTGCACAGGAAGCCAGTGCAGGTGAGCCAGTACAGGCGTAATATGATCAAACTTTCTTGTTCTTGTCAAAAGTCTAGCAGCCACATTTTTTACCAACTGTATCAATAGCAAGATAATACTTAAATGGGAAATAATAAACATCAAACATGTATTTAACAAACTTTTAACACTGCAAACTCATGCATTCTTCAATTCTGCTCCCTCGGACTGGAGTGTAAGCTGCATGCTTTTCTCGTTCGTTTCGTAAAATCTTGCACTTTTTCGCCCTTTTATAATTACCCTTTGAGGAACTCTGAATAAACATTTATGCTTTCCGTGATTTGAATGATTCGTACAGCCAAAAACAAAAAGTATAAGAAATTTTTTCTACGAGAAAGACTAAATGGCGCCTAGTACCCATTGAGAACATTGACAACTTGACATGGGTCGTGCAGTGGTTTACAAAAATATGATGGCGTGGAAGTGCAAAACTATTTTACAAAACCCAAAACTAGAGAAGTTGGCACGTTGTGTAATTTGAAAATAAAAACAGAATACAATGATTTGCAAATCCTTTTCAACTTATATTCAATTGAATACATTGCAAAGACAAGATATTTAATGTCCGAACTGAGAAACATTTTTTTTTTTTTGCAAATGTACAGCTTAAGTTGTTCAACAATCCGGGGTCTCCGGTATTTTAGGCTTCATAGAGCGCCACACATTTTTAATGGGAGACAGGTCTGGACTACAGGCAGGCCTGTCGAGTACCCGCACTCTTTTACTACGAAGCCACGCTGTTGTAACACGTGGCTTTGCATTGTCTTGCTAAAATAAGCAGGGGCGTCCATGATAACGTTGCTTGGATGACAACATATGTTGCTCCAAAACCTGTATGGACCATTCAGCATAAATGGTGCCTTTTCACAGATGTGTAAGTTACTCATGCCTTGGGCACTAATGCACCCCCATACCATCACAGACGCTGGCTTTTCAACTTTGCATCGATAACAATCCGGATGGTTCTTTTCCTCTTTTTTCTGGAGGAAATTACGTCCACAGTTCCCAAAAACAATTTGAAATGTGGACTCGTCACTTTTACACTTTGCATCAGCTCGGGCCCTGCGAAGCTAGCGTCGTTTCTGGGTGTTGTTGATAAATGGCTTTCACTTTGTATGGTACAGTTTTAACATGCTCTTACAGATGTAGCGACAAACTGTAGTTACTGACAGTGGTTTTCTGAAGTGTTCCTAAGCAGTCATATCCTTATGTGGATTTTTATACCGCCTGAGGGATAAAACGTCTAATATCATCACTTACCTGCAGTGATTTTTCCAGATTTTCTGAACCTTTTGATGATATTACAGACCGTAGTTGGTGAAATTCCTAAATTCTTTGCAATAGCTCTTTGAGAAATGTTTTTCTTAAACTGTTTGATGATTTGCTCACGCATTGGTTCACAAAGTGGTGACCCTTGCCCCGTTCTTTTTTTGTTAATGACTGAGCATTTCATGGAAGCTGCTTTTATACCCAATCATAGCACCCACCTGTTCCCAATTAGCCTGTTCACATGTGGGATGTTCCAAATAAGTGTCTGATGAGCATTCCTCAACTTCATTTCAACTTTTTTGCCACTTTTGCCAGCTTTTTTAAAACATGTTGCAGGCAACAAATTACAGGGGATGTTTGCAATATTTACACAGATGCCTAGAGGGCGCTAACTTTCCAATGTATTTTACACAATATAACCCGCCCTCTTTCGGCTTCTCGTACATAATTATGTAAGTATGTAACACATGCACACGCATTAGCTTAAGGTGTTAACTAAAAATAGCAAATTGAAAAGCTTGCGTTAGTTGTCAATGTATATTCTATAACAACATGACTTCAAATTGTTTGTCGCTTCTCTTGGACTGCTTTTGTAAATGTGCTCGCACTCTCTTTGCATATGTTTTGACAAGACTGCGTGAGTGACCGCCGTAAAAACAATCCTTTTATTCAGGCCCGTAAAAAGTTTTATAACGTAAACTTTGTAATTGTAAACAAATTATGGACAAACAAATGTATTCTGTTAAACCACTAATGGTAGCTTGTGATGTTCTTTTTTCTATATTTTTTGGGGAAAAATGTAACCGTGAGGAAGTTGCAAACAGCACCTTTACCTCTAAAGGCCTTAGTGGCCACATGCGTGGACAGCAACTTTTAGCTCTTATTTTCAAAATTGTGTACACTACTGAATTGGGGTCTTATGCTGCTTATGTGGACTCTTATACTGCCATCTGGTGGTGTCAGAAGAGTACAACATACAATGGAATTTGGAAAAAAAAGTGTAAAAATAAGAATTAGTATGTTGCTATACATGAAGTAGACATTTGTGTACTTATGGACTAAGTACATCGTATAAAAAGATGATTCTTACTTTTCATTCAAATTAGGGTCGAATAAGCCAAAATAGCAAAGAGAAATAAAAAACAGCATGTAAACAAACAGCTTGGGCCTTAAGAGGCTAGGAACTTTTGTTAAGGCGGTTTTTGAAATGGTAAATCGTCTAGTCGTTTTTACATGTGGTTTCTGTAATTTGGAAGTCGTTTCGCTTTTTGATTTGTTTTCTGAAATTGTACATTTTTCAGCTTTTTGTTATTGTTTTCTGAAATTGTAAGTTGTTTCACATTTTCTCAATATGGTTTCTGTTATTGTAACATGTTTAGAATTTTGAGAATGTGTTTTCTGAAATTGTAAGTCGGTTTGCTTTTTTTAATATGTTTTCTGTAATGTTAATATGTTTTGCTTTTTTTTTTTTATTGTGTTTTCCGAAAGTGTAAGTTGTTTTGTCTTTTTTGGGTTTCCATAATTGTATTCCGGCCACCCAGCTACAGACTAGTGGACCGCTATGTTGTGCTCTGCCTTTTTCCCCATGCAAGCTTTAATGGCCATCCCATGTATACAATGTTTATTTGTCTGCAGTGATTACGAGGGGCGGACCTGCCTGCACCACGCCTCCTCCGAGGGATACACACAAACAATGGACATTATCTTATCGGCCAATATGAAGCTACTGGACAAAACAGATGAAGACGGGGTAAAGATAATCGGTGTAGTGTTTGTATGGGTGCCTCACAATATAGGCAAAAAGTGACTAACTACATACTGTGTTACACGTCAGAACACCGCCCTCCACATTTCGGCGAGAATGGGCCACGTGGCTGCGGTCATTCTCTTGTTGAATCGGGGTGCAGAGTTCAAAATGAACAAAAACGAACAGTCATTTCTCCACGAGGCGGTGCAAAACGGGAAGCATGATGTGGTCATTGGTATCATTGACAACGAAAGGTACGTCACGCAAAAAGTCACTATCACCCATTGGAGACTTGTTGAAAGACTATAGTGCTGCTAGAGTGCTGAATAGAAGAACTAACTTGAATATTTTGACCTAAGTAACCTTTTAAATTTAGGTTGGATCTGCTTTCAAATAAATAGAGTTGAAAGTAGACTACTTGAAATACTACAGTGCTGCTAAACTGCCGAACATACTTGCCAACCCTCCCTGATTTTCCGGGAGACTCTCGAAATTCAGTGCCTCTCCTGAAAATCTCCCGAAATTCAGGCGGACCTGAGTGACGTGTCGACAGTCTGTTTTCACGTCCACTTTCCCACGGTATAAAGAGCGTCTGCCCAATGATGTTATAACTGTAGAATGATCGAGGGCAAGTTCTTGGTTTCTTATGTGGGTTTATTGTTAGGCAGTTTCATTAAAGTCTTCCCAGCCCGGTAATAACACACAACAACAGCAGTCACATTTTCATCTACCGTAAAGCAGTTCGTCTGCCGTAAGTTCCAATGTTGTGAACTTGTGACACTCTTAAACAGGACAATACTGCCATCTACTGTACATAGAATAGAATATAACGTAGAATAGAATGTACTTTATTTAATTCAGCACCACAGTTCGCTCACAATAAACAATAATAATACTAATATAATATACATAATATATTATATATGAGTAGTATAAATATATTCTACATATATTCTACATTTAAGTGCAGTCAAGGAACATTGCATTATATAGTCTGATGGCTGTCGGTATGAAGGACCTCCTGTGTCATTCCTTGTTACATTTTGGGAGTCTGAGCCTTCCAGTGAACATGCTAATTCTCTCCGCAAGGTCCGAGTGTAGTGGGTGGGAGGTGTTGTCCATAATGGCTAGGAGTTTTTCTAGACTTCCTCTCTGCCAGTCTAGCTGTGGTTAGAAAATAGTGACAGAGAATAGAACAAAGATGGACATTCAACCCTTAACTCAACAATGAGTAAATGAGTGTTATGTGTGTAAATAAATGAACACTGAAATTCAAGTATTTATTTTATATATATATATATATATATATATATACGTATATATATATATATATATATATATATATATATATATATATATATATATATATATATAGCTAGAATTCACTGAAAGTATTACACACACATATACATATATATATATATATACATATATATATAGGGACGGCGTGGCGCAGTGGAAGAGTGGCCGTGCGCAACCCGAGGGTCCATGGTTCAATCCCCAGCTAGTACCAACCTCGTCACGACCGTTGTGTCCTGAGCAAGACATTTCACTCTTGCTCCTGATGGGTGCTGGTTAGCGCCTTGCATGGCAGCTCCCTCCATCAGTGTGTGAATGTGTGTGTGAATGGGTGAATGTGGAAATAGTGTCTAAGCGCTTTGAGTATCTTGAAGGTAGAAAAGCGCTTGACAAGTACAACCCATTTATCACTTATCATTTATATATTTGATTCTTAACCACGCCCCCAACCACGCGCTTCACCCCCCGACCATGCACCCCCCACCTCCCGAAATCGGAGGTCTCAAGGTTGGCAAGTATGCTGCCGAATGGAAACTGATTAGTGCTGAATAAATAAGGTTGAATCTTTTTTAAAATCAGTTGGCTCTTTGCTTCGACACTAAACAGTTAGGCCTATGTTTTAAAAAAACTAAAGTTCTGCTCATGTGCCGAAAAGAAACGGATTTGTCCCGAAGTGAAACCTGGGCCTTTTGACCGCAGCAACGTTTTTCATTTCTGGTTGGCTTTTAAGTAAAATCAGAATCAATAGGGGCCTTGCTTTGACTCAAAACAGTCAGGACTATGTTTGAAAAACCAAAGTGCGGCTAGAGCGACCTAATGCTTATCAGCATCGTCTTTTGAAATCATTAGGGTTTTTTTTTACTCCAACACATCACCCTTAAAAAGCTGCTAGATTGCCAAAAAGAAACTGATTTGATCCTTGATGATGCAATTAAAAAAATAACTCCTAGTCTACTATTCCATAGCGTTTTGATTTGTCTAGACTATGTTTTAGCAGTACCATCATTAATGTGTCCTGGCAGGTGTGCGGAGGCTCTTACAGCATTTATACCAGGTTCATCTCAGCGATGTCCCATTATCGACATGATCGAATATCTGCCAGAAACCTGCAAGGTTTGCTTATCGAGCGTATCACAAATCATTCAAAGGTATTATTGTAAGCACATTATAAAGTCCTTTTTTGATTTTCAGCACCTGTTGGACTCCTGTGTGACGGAGTCTGGGGACGATCATACCAGCCCTGACTATCATGTAAGATGGCCACACATGATCGGGTCCAGTATGGAAGTTAAAAATGAAATTTAGATTCCTTGGTCATGTGAAGAATCGACAATAAAGTGGACAGTTGACATTTTTTTTTAACCATTAAAGCGACGTCTATTATCAATAGGTTAAATATGACTTCAAATGGCTCCAAGCTCCCGTTGAAGTACAGAAGAAACAAGTGGACTTCAGAATTCAACCCCTTGCTGCACTCAATGTAAGATTCCTCATTTTTTTCCCCCCAATGTAAGCTTTATTAGTCTGCTTTTAAAAAAACAAAAATATGAAGTTTACTTTTGTGCGGTTCACTGTTGTAGATAAAAGGTCGGCCAAAAAGCGAAATAATTTTCCTCAGAAGAAAAATTGTAAATCCAAATGTTTTGTTCCAGACACCCACAAATATTACTACAAAACCCATTTTATATAGACAAATGATGTTATTAGATGCACCAAACAATTCGAAATACATATGAATTGAATAGATAAATCAACATGGCTCTAGTAAAGATAATCAGTTCTTTTTTTAACATACTAGCGTTTCTCACCTTCTTTAACAAAGTACTGGCAATCACAACTTGGGTTGGCCCCATCGTGGTTTATTTTGCAGCCTTAGTCAGAAACAAAACCCACAGATGGGAGTCTTGGTTTGGGGATTTGATTCCGCAGATGATATACAGAAAAAACGAGTGTTTTTAAATAAGAGCAGTCTCTCGTCTAATTGCAAGCACAAATTTGAGTGACAAGTATCCATTGGTTGGAATAGCAAATATCACGCCTAAAGATCTGCCCCAAAAATCGTGTCTTACTAGCTAGCATTAACTCATAGTTAGAGATATTTGTTTTCTAACCATGAGTAGGAATAGAATGAGTGGGAAAGACAGAAGTGGATAATGTTCATTCAATTAAAGAAGAAAATCATCAAAACATTGCCAAGCGTGTTAAAGAGTGGTGGAACTATTTGAGCGTAACATTACTGGTCTGCACCGTACTGAAGCAGAATGAGTCTTACATCAGCCAATAATATATATAATAATTTGTAAACGGAGGACATTTATCCAATTAAATATGGAGAAGCTGCTGATTGTGTGTTTGATGGAGAAGCAGCTGTAAGGAGATATAGTAGAACTCCATTCAACAATTGTACATTATTTTTACATTACTACAGTTGTTAGTAGTACGTTCTGTTGTATTTTTTTACATATATTTCTTATCTAAAAGTTAAAGGCATTTTACATCTTAAAACTCTGCAGTTTCGAGGGCCGATTAAATTGACTTCTATCAGTTCCAGTGGGAAATGTATCATACACAAAAAAACATACAAAAAGTAGGCATACAGGAACACAAAGTAGCACTAAATACCAGCTGAGCTTTCATGAAAAGCTTGATTTTCTCCTAAATTTACTGGAAGTTTGAGCGCAAATTATTTTTATCCGAAGCAACCATGACAAGTATGAAAGCACCCTTTTGAAAGATCTCAGAATGCACTTTCTTGCAGACCATGGTGAAATACAACCGCCTTGAGCTCCTCAATCACCCCGTCTGCAAGAGTTACCTCTCGATGAAGTGGTGAGTGACCTACTTTCACCAAGTGCTTCCACGAGCGCCTCCGATCTTTGTGTGTCGTGTCGCAGGGTTGCGTACGGGAGCACTGCCCATCTGCTCAACATGTTCTTGTACCTTCTTGGCTTGCTGCCGCTGACTCACCTCATCGTGACTCTGAGGCCATCCTTCAACGCTACTGAAACAGGCAAGAATGGACTCGTCATGGTGCCGGTAAACCTAAAGCAGGTAAACATACTGAAATTGCACCGATACCTCATTTTCTCAAATAATAATAATAATGGGTTGGATTTATATAGCGCTTTTCTATACACTAGACCAGGTTTCACTAACCTTTTTGGAACCAAGAGCTACTTCTTGGGTAATTATTAATGCGAAGGCTACCAGTTTGATACACACTTAAATGAATAGTCAGAAATAGCCAATTGGCTCAATTTACCTTTAATAAATAAATCTAGAAAATAAAAAAAAATGGGTATTTCTGTCTGTCATTCCGTCGTACATTTTTTTTCCTTTTAGCTAAAGTTTTTTGTAGAGAATAAATGTTGAAAAAAAACACTTAATTGAACGGTTTAAGAGAGGAGAAAAAACGAAAAAAATGAAAATTTAATTTTGAAACAGTTTATCTTCAATTTCGACTCTTTAAAATCCAAAATTCAACCGAAAAAAAGAAGAGATAAACTAGCTAATTTGAATCTTTTTGAAAAACTAAAAAAAGTAATTTATGGAACATCATTAGTAATTTTTCCTGATTAAGATTAATTTTAGAATTTTGATGGCATGTTTTAAATAGGTTAAAATCCAATCTGCATTTTGTTAGAATGTATAACAAATTGGACCAAGCTATATTTCTACCAAAGACAAATCATTATTTATTCTAAATTTTCCAGAACAAAAATTTTAAAATAAATTCAAAAGACTTTGAAATAAGATTTAAATTTGATTCTACAGATTTTCTAGATTTGACAGAATATATATTTTTTAATTTTAATCATAAGTTTGAAGAAATATTTCACAAATATTCTTTGTCGAAAAAACAGAAGCTAAAATGAAGAATCAAATTAAAATGTATTTATTATTCTTCACAATAAGAAAAAAATAATTTATTTGAACATTGATTTAAATTGTCAGGAAAGAAGAGGAAGTAATTTAAAAGGTAAAAAGGTATATGCGTTTAAAAATCCTAAAATCATTTTTAAGGTTGTATTTTTTTTTTTTTAATTGTCTTTCTGAAAGTTATAAGAAGCAAAGTAAAAAAATAAATGAATTTATTTAAACAAGTGAATACCAAGTCTTTAAAATATTTTCTTGGATTTCCAAATTCTATTTGAGTTTTGTTTCTCTTAGAATTAAAAATGTTGAGCAGAGCGAGACCAGCTTCCTAGTAAATAATTCAAATTTAAAAAATAGAGGCAGCTCACTGGTAAGTGCTGCTATTTTTAGAACAGGCCAGCAGGCGACTCATCTAGTCTTTACGGGCTACCTGGTGCCCGCGGGCACTGTGTTGGTGACCCCTGCACTAGACACTCAAAGCACGCACAAATACATTGTAATACATTTGAACTACTATACTGACGTTATTATAAGACAACCCTGGTGTGCACCAAGCAAGCGGACCAAGATTGGGTCGGATTCTGTGTCTTCCATAGGACTGCAATCTATCCGTGGTGGTGTTTTGTTGACGTAATGACCTAATTGTCAAATTGTCGAACAGTTTAAAAACATTCCTCAATGAGCTATTGTAAGGTATCTATGGATTTCACCATCTACGATCTGTGATATCATCAAAAGGTTAATAAAATCTGCAGAAATCACTGCACATAAGACATAAGACAATGCCAGTGACCGTCGATCCCTCAGGCGGTACTGCTTAAAAAAAAGAACAACGTCAGTGTGTAAAGAATATCACCACATGGGCTCAGGAACACTTCAGAAAACCACTGTCAGTAACTACAGTTCGTCGCTAGATCTGTAAGTGCAAGTGAAAATTCTACTATGCAAAGCGAAAGCCATTCAACAACACCCAGAAACACCGCTGGCTTCACTGCGCCCAAGCTCATCAAAGATGGACTGACGCAGAGTGGAAAAGTGTTCTCTGGTCTGACAAGTCCACATTTCAAATTCTTTTTGGAAACTGTGGACGTTGTGTCCTCCGGAACAAAGAGGAAAATAACCATCTGGACTCTTATGGGCGCAAAGTTCAAAAGCCAGCATCAGTGATGGTATTGGGGTGTATTAGTGCCCAAGGCATGGGTAACTTTCACATCTGGGACGGCACCATTAATGCTGAAAGGTACATACAGGTTTTGGAGCAACTTATGTTGCCATCCAAGCAACCATCTTTTTCATGGAGACCCCGGACTGCTGAACAACTTAAGCTATACATAAAGCAAGAATGGGAAATAATTCCACCCGAAAAGCTTCAAAAAATGGTCTCCTCAATTCCCAAACGTTTACTAAGTGTTGTTATAAGGAAAGGTGATGTAACAAGAGTGGTAAAAATGCCTCTGTGCCAACTTTTTTGCGATATGTCGCTGCCATTAAATTCTAAATTAATGATTTACAAAAAAATTACGTTTCCCAGTTCAAACATGAAATATCTTGTCTTTGCAGTTTATTCAATTGAATATAAGTTAAAAAGGATTAAAAAACATTGTATTCTGTTTTTATGTACGATTTACACAAGGTGCCAACTTCATTGGTTTTGGGTATATATATATATATATATATATATATATATATATAATAATCATATATAGAATTTGCTTACTATATTATATATATATATATATATATATATATATATATATATATATATATAGAGAGAGAGAGAGAGAGAGAGAGAGTCACCAACTCATGATTCAAATTCGATTGAGATTTATTGGGTGGCGATTTGATTCAGAACTGATTATCAATTGAAACACATTCCCGCTCAGTATAAAAACCATTTGATAAATACTTCTCAAAAAATGTTAAAAGTTACAAAATCTCCTCTTGGCTGCTGATGCATAACTTGTAAGCACAGACATAGCCTAAAAAACCTCTTTTTAAACTTGAAGATTTTTTTTTTTAAGGAGTAACTGAAGAAGTCTGATCACTTGCTAAGTTGGCAACAACAAACCCTCAAAATGAGTCCTCTTATCCTCATCTATACCAGGGCTGTCTACAGAGAGAGTATAGACAACCCGAATTCAGAGTTGTTTCAATCATTTAAGAGATTGTCTGGCCATACTTCCTCTGATTGGTCAAACGCCCCCTAAATGGCGCCATGTTTGGGACCAACTCTGAAAGAGAGTTGTCCATACTCTTCTATACACGGCTCTGGATGTAACAACTTGATAGATGAATGTATTGATTCAGGTGTGTTTCAAGACATGTAATATTTAAAAGGCCTACTGAAATGAGATGTTCTTATTTAAACGGGGATAGCAGGTCCATTCTATGTGTCATACTTGATCATTTCGCGATATTTCCATATTTTTGCTGAAAGGATTTAGTAGAGAACATCAACTATAAAGTTCGCAACTTTTGGTCGCTAATAAAAAAGCCTTGCCTGTACCGGAAGTAGCAGATGATGTGCGTGTGACGTCACCGGTGTGAGGGCTCCTCACATCCTCACATCGTTTATAATGTGAGCCACCAGCAGTAAGAGCAATTCGGACCGAGAAAGCGACAATTTCCCCATTAATTTGAGCGAGAATGAAAGATTTGTGAATGAGGATATTGATAATGAAGGACTAGAAAAAAAGAAATACAAAATAAAAAGCGACGGCTCAGGGCGGCGGCAGTGTGATTGTTTCAGATGTAATTAGACACATGTATTAGGATAATTCTGAAAGATCCCTTAACTGCTTATTATTTTAATAGTGTTTTAGTGAGATTGTAAAGACATACCTCGAGGTCGGATGGCTGCGGTGAACACGCCAGTATCTCAGAGAGAAGCCAAGCTCACAGCTGCCTTTTAAACAGCTACTGCAGGAGGACGAATAATCCACTGATGTCTCCGGTAAGATATATATCACAATTTTCCCATCCAAAAACATGCTGGTTGATGTAGAGAAACATGTTTGTTTGACCGCTCTGTGTTAAAGCTTCACAACAAACAAAGAAACACCGGCTGTGTCTCGGTGCTAAAGACAGCTGCAATCCACCGCTTTCCACCAACTGCACTGTTCTTTATAGTCTCCATTATTAATTGAACAAATTGCAAAAGACTCAGCAACACAGATGTCCAAATTACTGTGTAACTGCGCGATGAAAAGGGACCACTTTTAGCCGTAAGTGGTGCTGAGCTAGTATGTCTCCTCCAACCCGAAACGTCACAAACACGTCATCATTCCGCGATGTTTTCAACAAAAAACTCTGCGGGAACTTTAAAATTTTAATTTAGTAAACTAAACCGACCGTATTGGCATGTGTTGCAATGTTAAGATTTCATCATTGATATATAAACTATCAGACTGCGTGGTCGGTAGTAGTGGGTTTCAGTAGGCCTTTAGTGATGCATGCCAGCAGTGCTTGATGTACTATACTATTCAGTATACTGCACAGTAATATGGTCATGAATCAGAGTTTTTCCCCCAACAGCAGAGTATATTCCTGTCCGTCTGTATGGTGATGGTCTTAGTCATGAACATCTACGCCATTTTGAAGGAAGTGCTGCAGATAATACAACAGGTAAAACAAACATTGTTTCACCAGCTATCTCAATCCTTCTGACATGTTTTTCCTGTCATGTGGAAGCGATGGAACTACATCAAGGACACCACCAACCCGATGGACTGGTCAATCGCCATTTCTTCACTGCTGTTCATCATCCCTCTCATGTTCAACATACAAAGTTATTTGCAGTGGCAGGCAGGAGCCATAGCGATTTTTCTATCCTGGGTTGGATTTCTGTTGTATCTCCAGAGGTAATTTTGAGCTTTTCTCTGATTGCACCAATCTACCCCTTGACTGTGTCTGCTGTCACTGCAGATTTGAGGGCGTTGGAATCTATGTCGTGATGTTCGGTGAGATCATGAAGACGCTCTATCGTGTCGTGTTGATCTTCATTTACCTCTTGTTGGCGTTTGCTTTGGCCTTCTATGCTCTCATGCTCAACCAGGTGGAGAAACTCTGCAATCCAGTTGTAACATTCCCTTCTTCGTGTCTCAGCAATTTGATTGTCAATTTACCTCCTGTGTTCATGTGACCATTTCCCAAAGTTAATATTTGCACTGCAAGGATTCATTGATGAATTGATCCTCAGAGGGAGTTTGACACGCTGCCGCTGGCGATGATGCAATCGTTTGTGATGATGGTGGGAGAGCTTAACTACCAGAACAACTTCCTGGATGCTTACCTGAATAATGATCTTCCCTTTGAGATCTTGACTTTCGTCATTTTCACCTCCTTTGTTATGCTCATGCCCATCTTGCTCGTCAATCTGATGGTAAGCAATACTAGAACAAGATCCTCGTCCTACCATTTTATTTTCATGCCCTTGTCTTCCAGATTGGTTTAGCAGTTGGAGACATTGCCGAAGTGCAGAAAAATGCAGCCATGAAAAGAATAGCCATGCAGGTATGTGTTCTAGTAGTTGCCTATTATTATCAGTAGTAGTAGTTTTGGGCCCTGAAATGGGTTACTGATCTGCAGCGACACTGATTTTCATGCCGGGATGCTTTCTATTAGCGATTTCTGAATGTAGTGTATGATAAACACAACGCTGTGGGACGACCAATGTCATTCATGTTCCTCTTCTCTGTAACAAAGCTCTCCTTTCCATATCCTGACTGAAAATAAACACGTTCTGCCGGCATCCTTTCCATTTTCAATATCGGAAGTAGGGCTGGGCGATATGGCCTTTTTTTAATGTTGCGATTTTTTTAGGCCATATCGCGATATACGATATATATCTCGGTATTTTGCTTTAGCCTTGAATGAACACTTGATGGATATAATCACATCAGGATGATGATTCTATGTGTCTACATTAAAACATTTTTGTTCATACTGCATTAATATATGCTCATTTTAAACTTTCATGCAGAGAAGGAAATCACAACTAAGTCAATTTACCAAAACACTTGACGAATAAAAGTTGTCTATTCAACATATTCCCAATTGAAGCCGAACCACCGCCAGACGATGGACCCCCTGCTGTTTTTCTTGGGAATCAATTCTTCATTTGTTACCAGATTCGCACCTTCTTTCGCACCTTCGCGACACTCCGCTAGGATCACGGCTAACGTTAGCCACGCTGCTACCTCTCTGCTGGGCGAGGGCGTATACGTATGTGACGTTTGTAAGAACCTGCACTTACACTCTGTGAGAAGAAGACACAAGAAAAAGTGGAAAGAGCCTGTAGTGTAATGCCCGCAGCTAAAAACAACTGCGTGAGAACGTATACTCGAATATTACGATAGTAATTTTTCATATCGCACAGAGACAAACCCGCGATATATCACGTGTATCGATATATCGCCCAGCCCTAATCGGAAAGTAGTCTTGAATAAACACAACACTGTGGGGCATTTGTGTTTGTCATGCTTGTAACGCGGCTGTGCTTTCAGTAGCCTGATTAAGAATTAACACTTTCTGCCGAAATCGTTTCTATCTGCAATTTTTGAATATAGTCTTTGATAAACACAATGCTGCGGGGCGAACGATGTCATGCATGTTCCTCTTGTATGTAATAAAGCTGTCCTTTTCATAGCCTGACTGAAAAACAATTTTGACAGAGATTCTTGCTATTTTCAATTTTCGATGGTAGTCTTCGATAAACAACGCTGTGAGGCGACCTTTTGTCTTGCATGTAATGAAGTTCTTACCATAGCCTAACTAAAAATCAACCCTTTTTTTTCGTCCCGAGTCCTTTCTGTTTACATTTTATGAAGGTAGTCTTTGATAAACAAGGGCAACTAACGCCATGCATGCTCCTCTTGTGTGTAACAAATCTGTCCTTCCCATAGCCTGACTTAAAAATCAGCACTTTCCGGCGGCATCCTTTCTAGTTACAATTTCTAAAAGTAATCTTTGATACACAACGCTTTTTGTCATGCATGTTCCTCATGTAAAGTATGTAACAAAGCTGTCCTTTCAAAAGCCTGACTGTAAATATATATATTTTTTTACCAGCATCCTTTCCATTTACAATTTTGAAGGTATAGTCTTTGAAAAACACAACACTGTGGGGCGACGTTTGGTCATGCACGTCGTTCTTGTATGTAACGAAGCTGTCCTTTCCACAGCTTATTGGCAAGTAAACACTGTCTACCGGGATACTTTTTATTTTCAATTTCTCAAAGTAGCGTTTGATAATACACAACGCTGTAGGACGACCGATGTCATGCATGTTCCTCTTGTATGCAAGAAAACTCTCCTTTTCATAGTCTGACTGAAAATAAACATTTTTCTGCCGGCCTCCTTTCTAGTTACAATTTCTAAAAGTAGTCCGTGGGGTGACTTTTTTCCATGCATGTTCCTCCTGTTAAGTATGTAACAAAGCTCTCATTTCAGTAGCCTGACTGAAGATAAACACTTTTTTGCCGGAAGTCTTTCAATTTGCAATTTTGAAGGTAGTCTTTGAAAAACACAACGCTGAGGGACGACTATTGTCATGCATGTTTCTCTTGAATGTAAAAAAGCTGTCCATTCCATAGCCCAGGAGTCGGGAACCTTTTTGGCTGAGAGAGCCATGAAAGCCAAATATTTTAAAATGTATTTCCGTGAGAGCCGTTTAGTATTTTTAACACTGAATACAACTGTCAGGTTCAAACACTAATGACATCTATAGAACAGACAAGAAGCAAGGAATTAAACAGAGACAGGACTGTACCCTTGTAGTGTCGTCCCACGCTCTGACAAGAGAATTCTACGGCTCCTCTTTTATTTGGACTTTCCCCGATTACAACAACTAAATGCGTGCATCTCTTATTCATTTTAATAACATTGTTATTCTGAAGGTAACCGATAAACAAAATACTTTTGACCATTAACGCGACTTCTTGAACAGGTGCGATAGAAAACGGATGATTGGATTAAAATGCATGAGAACGTTTTCTAATTTGAACGTTATTTTTAATTTTAACACTGATTACCAGCGGAATTATTCATTACTTATCGTATTAAGCAATGTCAGCTAAGATTTATCTGAGAGCCAGATGCAGTCATCAAAAGAGCCACATCTGGCTCTAGAGCAGTGGTTCTTAACCTTGTTGGAGGTACCGAACCCCACCAGTTTCATATGCGCATCCACCGAACCCTTCTTTAGTTAAAAAAATGTTTTTCAAATTCAAGAGAAAGTTATATGATATTTTACTGGTGCACAACCGTGCATGAACATCACCTTGTTCAAAGAAAAAAACCAACTCGTAACAAATTACACACCTGCAAATCAGTTTGGGTTCTGCTGTTGCCGTATCTGTAATATGCCAAAAGGGAGAATTTTGTATGTACACGATGAGTCGGGTGTGGATTGAGTGGAGGCTCCACCGAACCCGTAGGGTTCAATCGAACCCTGGTTAAGAACCACTGCTCTAGAACCATAGGTTCCCTACCCCTGCCATAGCCTGACTGAAAATATATACTTTCCACCCGTAGATTGACCTCCACACGGCTCTGGAAGACAAGCTGCCTTACTGGTTTGTGAAACGAGCCGACAAAAGCTTCATTCTCATCCATCCTAACAGCAAGTGCTCCAAGGTACAGTGCAGTATATTGCCTTTTAGTTTATTCACTCACTTCCCTTACCACTACCACCTTAGTAGTTTTTCTCTTTTAATTGCAGTACTCTATATGGCAACTATTATCAGGCACCGAGGACAACGAAGTGTGGAAGCACACGCATGCCGCTTCACGAAGTTGCCCCACCATTGAGAATGAGCTAAAAAAGCAGAAGTCCAGGTAGGTCAAAACTCCATGCTGTATTGGAGTGGTTCTCAAATGGGGGTACACGTACCCGTGGGGGTACTTGAAGGTATGCCAGGACAGCGTGGCGAAGTTGGTAGAGTGGCTGTGCCAGCAATCTGAGGGTTGCTGGTTCAATCCCCACCTTCTACCATCCTGGTCACGTCCGTTATGTCCTTAGGCAAGAGACTGCCCCCTTGCTCCTGATGGGTCCTGGTGAGCGCCTTGCATGGCAACTCCCGCCATCAGTGTGTGAATGTGTGTGTGAATGGGCGAAAGTGGAAATACCGTCAAAGCGCTTTGGGCTCCTTAAAAAGTGGTAGAAAAGCGCTATAAAAGTACAACCCATTTACCATGCCAAGGGGTATGTGAGATTTTTTACAAATATTCTTAAAAATAGCAACAATTCAAAAATCGTTTATAAATATATTTACTGAATAATACTTCAACAAAATATGAATGTAAGTTCATAAACTGTGAAAATAAATGCAACAATGCAATATTCAGTGTTGACAGCTAGATATTTTGTGGACATGTTCCATAAATATTGATGTTAAAGATTTCTTTTTTTGTGAAGAAATGTTTAGAATTAAGTTGATGAATCCAGGTGGATCTTTATTACAATCCCCAAAGAGGGCACTTTAAGTTAATGATTATTTCTATATGTAGAAATCTTTATTTATAATTGAATCACTTGTTTATTTTTCAACGAGTTTTTAGTTATTTTTTATATCTGTTTTTCCAAATAGTTCAAGAAAGACCACTACAAATGAGCAATATTTTGCACTGTTATACAACTTAATAAATCAGAAACTGATGACATAGTGCTGTATTTTACTTCTTTATCTCTTTTTTCAACCAAAAACGCTTTGCTCTGATTAGGGGGTACATCACTGAAAAAAGGTTGAGAACCACATCATATGTTGATGCCTTAGTGCCCCCCAGTGGAAGAAGTGAGTGAGCTTCAAAC
The DNA here is from genome assembly GCF_033978795.1 of Nerophis ophidion. Lineage (NCBI taxonomy): Eukaryota > Metazoa > Chordata > Actinopteri > Syngnathiformes > Syngnathidae > Nerophis > Nerophis ophidion. Next base: position 24,048,261 of record NC_084625.1, on the reverse strand, counting down.
AAATAAGACATTTTTGATTGCTCAGCAGTATTTTGCGTGTTCAGGATGAAGGAGATGTCCAACAAGCTGGAAAAGCAGCACGACCTGCTGAAGCTCATCGTCCAGAAGATGGACATCACGTCCGAGGCGGACGAGTACGACGGCCCGGTGAACAAGCGGGGCAGCATGTGGCCCCGAGTGTTTCCGCCCAAACGCTCCAGCAGTGGCGTGTCTCGCTGGGTTCCGCTCATGAAGGCCATCGGGTCCAAGCCCAAATGAAGGCAGGCCCTCCCGTTTGTCCCCTATTTGACTTCAAATGTAATACTGTGTGCTTTTTATGTAGACCCGAGATGTGTGGCTGGAGAGGACCACAATGTATCTATCAGTAAAGTTATCAAAGTGTCTTCTTCAAACTACTCATTTTATTTCAAGTATCAAAATTCACTAGCAGAGCAATTAGGTCTAAACTTCTATCTGGCCTCTGTTCTATTATTATGATTCATTATTCTTTGTCAATCACAAACTTCTTTCAGAATTGTGGCCTACCTTGCTACCTTGAAATACATTATACTTTTACATATTCAAAATGATAGAAATTATACATTTTTTATATTGATGCTACTAATGCCTTACCCCAATAGACCCCTGCCTGACCCTCTCTGCAGTTGAGCAAATAATCTTATTGGACTTATTTTAGTAATGTAAGTTACAAAAGTGCACGATAATGAAAAACAAAAAAATTCAACGAAGAGATATTTTAATAGTTATTTAAATAAAGGATATCTGTGCAAAAAAAAGCCAGACCCCTTGCAAACACCAAGTTGCAGTTGAATAAATATTCAATTTCACACTATTTTATATTACTTTGAAAAATAAATCCACATATCCAAATAAACCCCCGTAAACACCTTACCCCTAATAAAACCCAGAATATGTATTATTAAAATTCTATTAAGTTTTTATATTTTTCCTCCTTAAGCCTTAATAAATGTCTGGTTCTTTCTGCAGTTGAGTTTAACTTTACATACAGCATATTTGACTATACATTGTTATCTAATAATTATACAATTATATATATTTTTTGTGTGCATTTTTCATCTCTAATGCCTTATATTGTTTTAATTTAATAATTTTAGTTTTTGTATTTTTCCTCCCAAAAGTCCTCTCTGCAGTGGAGTTAAGCTTGACATGTTATTGAATAAACATTTTACAATCATAGTTTTGGATTTTTTCAGTTTTTCTCTCTAACAGTATATCATTTAATATTAATTTTAGATTAGTTTTTGTATTCTTCTTCGCAAACGCCTTACTTCTAAAAATGACTACAGTAGTCACACTCTGCAGTTGAGTGTAATTTGACATATAGTATATTTAAACACAAATATCTAATACAAATGTTCTCAACTTAATTTCAGTATTTTTGAGATTTCCTCCTGAACAATTTACTTAATAAAATGATTGGTCTCCTCTACAGTTGAGTTTAACTTGACATTAAGTATATTTTAACACATTATTTAATATTAAATTTCTTAAAAGCTAGAACCGGGGTGTCAAACGTACGGCCCGCGGGCCGGATTAGGCCCGCAAACAGGTTTTATCCGGCCCGCGGGATGAGTATAAAAATGAGCCGAAATTTTCAAATGAAAGAAACTGCTGTTCTAAATGTGTCCACTAGATGACGCAATAGCAATTCCTTGTATCTTTGTAGATGATGCTACATATGTAAAAAAATAAATAAACCACATGATTTATTTATGATGTTAGTGGATCAGTCAGGGAAAATTAGCAAACTACATAAATAACATCCTGTAATTTGATTTTGATATTTGTTATCTTGATAGATTGAAAATTAACACCAATGAGATGAACATTATCACAATTTTATTTAGAAAGTATAAATAACGACAAATAAACATAGAATACTATTAACCACAACATGTAAGTGTAAAAAAAACAACATTATAATTTGGACATTTTCAGCATGTGCTTGTTCTATTTTTAAACAAAGTAAACAATCTAAAGTTGTCTTTATTTTTAAGTGATTGTGCCGTGATTTTACCAGTCCGGCCCACTTGCGAGTAGATTTTTCTCCATGTGGCACCCGATCTAAAATGAGTTTAACACCCCTGGGCTAGAATCTTAATTTTTGGTATTTTTGCATTTTCCCCAAGTCCTTATATTGTTATTTAACATTCATTTCATGATAGTTAAAAAAAAAAAAAAAAAAAAAAAAAAAAAAACAAGCCTAACCTGTTAATATATGCCTGGTCCCCTCTGCAGTTGAGTTTAACTTGACATACAGTATCTTTGAACACAGTTATTTAATATTAATTTTAGAATATTATTTTCTATAGTTTAGCATTTTTCCTCACGGGTGCCCTACTTAGACACGTAGTCCCCTCTGCAGTTGAGTTTAACTTGACATGCTGCATATTTGAACACAATATTCAATATTAATTTTATAATCTTAATTTTTCATTTTTATTCCCTAATGTCTTACTTACATGCCTAGTCCCATCTGAAGTTGAGTTCAACTTGACATGCAGTATATTTGAACACATTATTTTTCTCTAATCCTCATTTTTGTATTTTTTCCATTTTTCCCTTTTTAACACCTTGAGTTTAACTTGACGTACAGTATATTTGAACACCTTATTTAATAGTAATTTTATAATCTAAATATTTGTATTGTTCCCTCTTTAAATCCTTGCTTAATAGACACCTGGTCCTTTCTGCAGTTCAGTAAATAAATACCTCTGGCCACTAAACGAGGAAACATAGAAAGTAGTGTAATGATGTTTTTTTGATGATTATTTACCATTATGAATTAATGTACTTCCTTGAGAGAAACACAAATACATGACTTTTGAAGGTTATAATTTAAATGTACAGTACGTGCAGCATACTTGTAACGTCACATTGTATACTTTCAACTGTTAAAGCATATTCTGCTGCTTATGTTGTGCATTGTAGTTGTAGGAAGTGCTCAAAAGGAAAAAGACTTCGAGTATGACATCATCCTGTCCCCCACTATAGCCTCTGCTGCTTCCCATCCGGCGTCACCAACTATAAAACGTCTTTGCTGACGGACAAATGCTTGCACTGCCTTGAAGTGAAGCACCAATCAGTAAATGTTGCAGGAATTTCATTATTCCCATGGCAAGTATTACACCAAACCTCGAACCATCCATTAGCGCATTGTTGCGGGTAATATTTCTGCTTTTATATGCATAGCAAGTGGACTGCAATGTGTCATTCACATTAGTGCAGTGAAATGTAAACATTTTTTGAAAGTGAGCAGTTAAAAAAACATTAAAAGTTGATTTCTAAGTACTGGGAGTTGCCCTAAGCTGCCAACACTTAATATCTTCCAATACTTTCCCCTCAGACTCGACTTGCAGGTTTAAAGGGCTTTGTGATGTTTACAACTTGCACACTTGTCTATTGGAACAGCAAATTAAGAGTTTTTTCTCGGGCGGCAGGACACTTTTTTTTCTTTTTTTAATACTCTCCTTCCTCACACGCCGACTTAAAGGCCTACTGAAACCCACTACTACCAACCACATAGTCTGATAGTTTATATATCAATGATGAAATATTAACATTGCAACACATGCCAATACGGCCTTTTTAGTTATGTAAATTGCTATTTTAAATTTCCCGGGGAGTTTCTTGTTGAAAACGTCGCGGAATGATGACGCGTGCGCGTGACGTCACGGACTGTCAGGAAATATTTGCGCAGCACCATTTGCGGCTAAAAGTCGTCTCTTTTCATCGCGCAATTAAACAGTATTCTGGACATCTGTGTTGCTGAATCTTTTGCAATTTGTTCAAATAATTATGGAGAACTCAAAGTGGAAAGAAGCTTTAGCCTTTAGCCACACAAACACACGGTGATTCCTTATTTAAAATTCCCGGAGGTAAAGCTTTACTATGGATCAGAGCGGTCAAGCGAACATGGTTCCCGACCACTTTCAACCGGCAGGTTTCGGTGAGATAATTGTGGTAAAAAGTCAGCTCTTACCGGATATCAGCTGAGCTTGCGCCGTCCACGCAGCTGCCATCGACTTCCCTCAGACACTGGCGTCAAGACACCCATGGACACACCCCTCCCACTATCAGATACTATTTAATCTCACAAACACTAGCAACACAATAGAAATAAGGGATTTCCCAGAATTATCCTAGTAAATGTGTCTAAAAACACCTGAATCCGTCCCAATGAAATCACCTTTTTTTTTTTACTTTATTTTTTTTAATTTTCTAGTCCTTCGCTATCAATATCATCATCCACGAATCTTTCATTCTCGCTCAAATTAACGGGGAAATTGTCGTTTTCTCGGTCCGAATAGCTCTTGCTGCTGGAGGCTCCCATTAAAAACAAACAATGTGAGGATGTGAGAAGCCCTCACACCGGTGACGTCATTGTCGGCGACTTCCGGTAAAGACAAGGCTTTTTTATCAGCACCAAAAGTTGCAAACTTTATCGTCGATGTTCTCTAATAAATCCTTTCAGCAAAAATATAGCAATATCGCGAAATGATCAAGTATGACACATAGAATGGACCTGCTAGCCCCGTTTGAATAAGAAAATCTCATTTCAGTAGGCCTTTAAAAGGAGACCAACGTGAAACAAGGTGGGATGTACCGCAAAGCGCCAAACAGTGACATTATTGTCCCTGGTCATGCCAAGGCGCCAGATGTCATGGGAACAGTAAACAGCTGTGGCTGCAGCGTGTGAGCGCTCGCTCCTTGAGAGGAAACTCAATCCTTCTGTGAAAACCTCCAAAGGATTACACACTTTTCATGAGGTCCTTAAAACATTTCTATTTCCAAAAACACAATAAATATATATATTTACAGTGGGGCAAAAAAGTATTTAGTCAGCCACCGATTGTGCAAGTTCTCCCACTTAAAATGATGACAGAGGTCTGTAATTTTCATCATAGGTACACTTCAACTGTGAGAGACAGAATGTGAAAAAAAAATCCAGGAATTCTCATTGTAGGAATTTCAAAGAATTTATTTGTTAAATATGGTGGAAAATAAGTATTTGGTCAACCATTCAAAGCTCTCACTGATGGAAGGAGGTTTTGGCTCAAAAGCTCACGATACACGGCCCCATTCATTCTTTCCTTAACACGGCTCAATCGTCCTGTCCCCTTAGCAGAAAAACAGCCCCAAACCATGATGTTTCCACCTCCATGGTTCCCAGTAGGTGTGGTGTTCTTGGGATGCAACTCAGTATTCTTCTTCCTCCAAACACGACGAGTTGAGTTTATACCAAAATGGATACATGGATGATACAGCAGAGGATTGGGAGAATGTCATGTGGTCGGATGAAACCAAAATAGAACTTTTTGGTATAAACTCAACTCGTTGTGTTTAGAGGAAGAAGAATACTCAGTTGCATCCCAAGAACACCACACCTACTCTGAAGCATGGGGGCGGAAACATCATTCTTTGGGGCTGTTTTTCACTCTAAAATTATTGGGGATCCAAAAGGGTCCTTCCTACTCATTAAAAATAAACTTTTTTTTTTTTTTACTGTTTACTTTAAACACAATTGTCTTGCGATCAACTTCAGATCCACTTGTCAATTATAACTTTTATTGTTGTTTATGTTTTCTGTTTGTTCTTATTAAGCCCTTCTTTAGAAAAAAAACCTTTTTTTTATATGGCAAACACAAAATATGCAATATTTTCCCCCAAAAATATCTCAAAGTGGAATATTCAATGTGACATTGATTTTGATTATTATTTTTTCAAAGAAAATAACAGCCTGCATGGCAGCTTTGTGTT